>NW_024070185.1:96178004-96237430 GCF_014754425.2 Oryx dammah
AGACTGGCTCCAAATAGGAAAAGGAGTACGTCAAGGCTGTATATTGTCACCCTGCTTATTTAACTTATACACAGAGTACAACATGAGAAACGCTGGACTGGAAGAAACACAAGCTGGAATCAAGATTGCCGGGAGAAATATCAATAACCTCAGATATGCAGATGACACCACCCTTATGGCAGAAAGTGAAGAGGAATTCAAAAGCCTCTTGATGAAAGTGAAAGTGGAGAGTGAAAAAGTTGGCTTAAAGCTCAACATTCAGAAAACGAAGATCATGGCATCCGGTCCCATCACTTCATGGAAATAGATAAGGAAACAGTGGAAACTGTCAGACTTTATTTTTGGGGGCTCTAACATCACTGCAGATGGTGATTGCAGCCACGAAATTAGAAGACGCTTACTCCTTGGAAGAAAAGTTATGACCAACCTAGACAGCATATTAAAAGCAGAGACATTACTTTACCAACTAAGATCTGTCTAGTCAAGGCTACGGTTTTTCCTGAGGTCATGTATGGAGGTGAGAGTTGGACTGTGAAGAAGGCTGAGCACCGAAGAATTGATGCTTTTGAACTGTGGTGTTGGAGAAGACTCTTGAGATTCCCTTGGACTGCAAGGAGATCCAACCAGTCCATTCTGAAGGAGATCAGCCCTAGGATTTCTTTGGATGGAATGATGCTAAAGCTGAAACTCCAGTACTTTAGCCACCTCATGCAAAGAGTTGACTCATTGGAAAAGTCTCTGATGCTGGGAGAGATTGCGGGCAGGAGGAGACGGGGACGACAGAGGATGAGATGGCTGGATGGCAACACGGACTTGATGGACGTGAGTCTGAGTGAACTCCAGGAGTTGGTGATGGACAGGGAGGCCTGGCATGCTGAAATTCATGGGGTTGGAAAGAGTCGGACATGACTGAGTGACTAAACTGAACTGAATGACTGTACCAAGTCTAAAGCACTCATCTCTCTTCATAGAGATGTTAATTTCCTTTCTGTCTCATTCTAGAAGATTGGTTCTTAATCCTTGCTCACTTAAAAGTTGACTTGGAAAAACTAGAAAGATAATGAAAATCTAACATAACCTATAGAAATGAGAGGGTAGGATTGATCAGTATGATTTCTTATGTTTAAACATCCCCAAAGATAGAAAAAATGCACTCTATAAATGCCATTTCTAGCCTCCTTTCCCTGTTATCTAAACAATAAGTTTTATTATAATGACAGATTTAGGTACTAAAGAATCATAAGAAGTTTATGAATTATAAAGCTGAAATGGCATTAGAGACCATCAGCTCCAACTCCTTTATTCTGAGTTGTAGAAACTAGGCAAACAGAGGTTAGCAACTTCTTAAAGTTCATTTACTCATCAATAAATACTTTTTTGTGTGGCAAGCACTGGGGTGGTCAACGAGTTGGTTGCTGATAAAGTCAGGACCAGCACCCAGGACCTTTGACCTTGAGCTCCTTCTACTCCCATCCTCAATACTGCCTCTGAAATAGGTTTTTCAGAAATCATCATGTGACCTCTGGCATATCTTTCATAACTCTGTCTGCATGCATTGAGGATTGATTCTCCTTCCTCGAATGTGGGAAAAGAAGACACCTAAAACAAATCCCGAATGCTGGCAGAATTGCACTCATAGAAAGGAAGAAAAACTCTACAAATGCTACCTCAGGTATTTGAAAATGCCTGTGATGTTTCAATGACACTGTATTTTGAGCAGAACTGAGGCATAAGTAATATTTGCTAATAATATGATTGAATGTAAAATGTATCATGGGGACATCAAGAAGTTGTGGACCAAGGCAGAAGGAGGAATATTACGACAGGAGTTGTAATAAAGTTATGGAGGTATAGGTGGGGAGGTTGGCAACAAATTAGATTATTGTTGAAGAATGACTAAAGGGTCAGAGAGAGAAAGGAGTGGTGCTCAAGGCAGATGGAAGAGAATACATATATGTACCTAGAAACATGTTTAATGTGGAAAGTGAAAATGTTTTAAAAAGTAGAAAGTATGACACAAAAATGTTTCATTATCAATAACGTGAAGTTCTTTTGTTTAAGAACTTATGTGGGCTTCCCTGATGGCTCAGTAGTAAGGAATCCACCTGCCAATGCAGGGGACATGGATTCAATCCCTGGGTTAGGAAGATTCCTAGAGAATGAAATGGCAACCTACTCCCATATTCTTGTGTGGGAAATCCCATGGACAGAAGGAGCCTGGTGGGCTACTGTTCATGGGGTCTCCTGAGAAACCTATATGAGGGTCAAGAAGAAACAGAACCAGACATGGAACTCCTGACTGGTTCAAAATTGGGAAAGGAGTATGACAAGGCTGTATATTGTCACCCTGCTTATTTAACTTCTATGCAGAGCACATAATTAGAAATGCCAACTTGGATGAATCACAAGCTGGAATCAAGATTGCTAGGAGAAATATCAATAATCTCAGATATGCAGATGACACCATGCTTATAACAAAAAGTGAAGAGGAACTAAACAGCCTCTTGATGAGGGTGAAAGAGGAGAGTGAAAAAGTTGGCTTAAAAACTCAACATTCAGAAAACAAAGATCATGGCATGTGGTCCCATCACTTCATGGCAAATAGTTGGGGAAACAATGAAAACAGTGAGAGACTTCATTTTCTTGGGCTCCAAAATTACTGTGGATGGTGACTACAGCCAGGAATATAAAAGACCCTTGCTCCTTGTAAGGAAAGCTATGACAAACCTAGACAGCATATTAAAAAGCAGAGACATCATTTTGCGGACAAAGGTCCCTATAGTCAAAGTTATGGTTTTTCCAGGAGTCATGTATGGATGTGAGAGTTGGACCATAAAGAAATCTGAGTGCTGAAGAATCGATCCTTTTGATCTTTGGGGCTGGAGAAGATCTTGAGAGTCCCTTGGACTGCAAGGAGAACAAAACAGTCAATTTTAAAGGAAATCAACCCTGAATGTTCATTAGAAGGACTGAGGCTGAAGCTGAAGCTCCAATACTCTGTCCACCTGATGTGAAGAGCCAGCTCACTGGAAAAGATCCTAATAATGGGAAGGATTGAAAGCAAAAAGAGAAGGGGGCAGAGGATGAGAAGGTACCAACTCAATGGACATGAATTTGAGCAAACTCCAGGTGATAGTGGAGGACAGAGGAGCCTGGTGTACTACAGCCCATGAGATTGCAAAGACTCAAATAGGACTTAGCAATTGAACAACAATAAAGAAGTTACATGAGTGGGCTATTTTTCAGTCTTATTCTTTTTTTTTTTTTTAATACCTTCATCAAGTCTCCAAAAGTGCCTCAAATGCAAATATAATAACTTTGTTGAATAAGTCAATATTTACCTTGTTTTTTGGGGGGTAGGGCTTGCTTGGCCATTCAGCTAATATTTCAGCAATGCTTCTAATTGGGCATTGGGAAGTTTGAGATGCTTCTCAGACTTGTGAATGAACCAAAAATAATATTATACCTTCTATGCTCACAAATTGGTCTTAGTTTACTGATGCCCTTCCCTGCCCCCCCAAAAAGTGATACTGGTAAATTTCTCCAGAAGAGAATTTATGAAATTCAAGTAGTAGCATCAAGAGCACACATGTGTACATGCACACATGTGTGTGCACACACATACACACACACACACACACAATCTGCCCATCTGTTTAATGCTTTGAAATCTAACAGAGACAAAAAAAAATGTCTATATTGTTGAGAGTCCTGGAAGCATTTTAGAAAGAAGAAAAATAGCAGTTCGTGAGAAGATACTTCAACATTCCCGTGTTTATTATTAAAAATAAAACCTTGCTTCTGGCTTATGATAGAATATCTGGTACCAAGCTAGTTTTCCTTCTATAAATGTTAAAACTCGGAGCAAATAATGAGAAAATTAAATTTTAAAATAGCATTTGCAATAGCATAAAAAATATAACGTTATTTAAAATAAATTAATGAAAGATGTACAAAAGCTCCACACTGAACACTAGAAAATTTTATGAAATAGGTCTTAAAAAATCTAAATAAATATATAGGTATATGTTTATGGTCAGAAAGCTCAGTATTGTTAATAGGTCCATTCTCTACGAATTGATTCATGGATCCAGTTCAACCTTAGCTAAAATTCTAGAAGACAAGATGACTCAAAAATGTATATAGAAATGTAAAGGGCCACAAATAGCAAAAGTAGTAGTAAAAAAGGACAAAGGTTAGGTGAGTTACACAACATAATGCAAAGATTTACCATAAACTTTGTTAAGCAAGACCTCATCTATTGACTAAGGATACAGATTCATCAATAGATCAATGAGAAAGACTAGAAAGTCCAGACATAAACTCATACATATATGGCCAGCTGATTTTTGCAAAATACACCAGTGTAATTCAATGTGAAATGAGAGTATTTTCAACATGGGGTTCTGCAACCACTGTACATCCATGTGCCAAACTCCTCCCCCAAATAGATACCCATAATCTCCATTCCTACTTCATGCCATACACAAAGTTAATTTAAAATGAACCACAGACATAGCATAAAGGGTAAAATTGTAAGAACTCTGGAAGAAAACAAAGGAGAAAATCTTTATAAACTTTGGGTAGGCAAATGAAATGCAAATTCCTTAAACAAGACACAAAAAGCATGCAACATAAAAGAAAAAATTATAAATTTATCATCAAAATTGAAATGCTCTGTTCTTTAAAAGACACTACTAAGAAATGGAAAATGTCAACCACTGGAAGAAAATATTCATAATACAGATATATGACAAAGAACTAGAAAATAAAAAGAACTCCTCCAACTTGATAAGAAGAGAAAAAAATAAAAATAACTATGCCAAAGATTTAGAGATACCTAATTAAAGAAAGTATTTGAATGACCATAAGTGAATAAAGAGAGTAAACATCTTTAATCCTCAATCAGATTCCATTACATACCTACAAAAATTGCTATAATTAATAGACCAATAATTATACCAAGTGTTGACAAGGATAAGGGGGCAGCTCATACATTGCAACTTGTAGAGTAAAATGTTGCAACTACTACATGGTTTCTTCCAAAGTTAATCATAGACTTATAACTCCGCAATTTCAAAATCATAGGTAATTGCCTAAAAGAAATGAAAACATATATTCACAAAATGATTTTATGTGAATATTTAAGTAAGTTTTATTCATAATAGCCCCAAACTGGAAATAACCCAAAAGTTTATCAGCTGGTGAGTAGATAACCAAACTGAAGTATATTTAAACAATGGAATACTACTCAGCAATAAAAACAAATGAGCTACTAATAGATGCAACAACATGAATGAATCTCAAACACGGAGTGAAAGAGGCCAGACATGATAGAACACACCCAATATGATTCCATTTACATGAAGCTCTTGATCTTGTAAAGCTAATTAATTGTAATAGAAATCTGATACATGTTGGTCTTAGGCAAGGATGGGGGTGGGGAGAGAATCTACAAAGACCATGAGAGAAGTTTCCGGAGTGACAGAACTATTTTGTGTCATATTGAGGTGGCAGTTGCCCTTGTACCATACATTTGTCAAAACTCATCAAAGTATAAACTTAAAATGTAAGCATTGTATTATGTCAATTACAATGGAAAAATTTTGATTAAAAAAATCATAAACAGAAATACATGCTACTTTATAGTTTACAAAGGTATTTCAATGTTCAGTTGATCTTCTTAATCCTTAACACCACCATGTGAAATAAGCACGTATACAAGCTTCACTTGTGAAAAAAATTACAGAATCACACAGTCTGTTCACGAGCTACAGTGTATCATTTGCACAAAGGATTTATTCCAACCTATCTTGGAGGGAATGAGACAAGAATCCACCCCCTCCCCCTAAGCACACAAATTATAAAAGCTGCTTAGGATGAAGCATCACCTAGATTTTCAGGGAAGGGGTGCTCACAATAATAATGGGCACCAGGAGCATTATTTATTTATAAGGTGGCACGGTGACAAGCTCTATCCAAGCAATTTTCAAAACAATTCTGGGAGGTAGGCCTTATGATCACCATACACAGATGAGGACAACGAGTTTCAGCAAACTTAAAGGACTTGCCCATGTTCAAACAGCTATTTGGCAAAGCTGGGAACCAGACTTGATGGAGTCAAAGCACAGCTCTCTGCATACATAGCACCACATTGGCTCCATATTTGAGATAACTGGAGATATATCTTCTTGGCAACTAAATTTACCCAAGCCAGCTGTCTGGGAATGGTACTTCGGAAAAGATTAAGGTAAGGTCGAAAGAACTTCAAGAATAGGATGATGTGTTCAACAACCCGAGGATCATGTAGGTGTCAGCACTCCTCCTGAGGGTAGACACTAAGCTCCAAAGGAAAGAGGGTTATCACTCTATGAGGGAACAGGGAGGCTCATCCAGCCACCTGTGCTGATCACCTGGGAAGCTGAACATGGATGTAATAGAGGCTTCAACATGGCCAGGCAGGCAGTACACCCTGGGATGAGAAGATGTTTCTGGTAGAAGATCTGGAGCCACAGAGTCCTTGATGCAAAGCATTGTGGGATGGAGGTTTCATGTTGGTAAATAGTAATGCACACCCACTTTTCTTTAAAGAACAAAAAATAGAGAAACAGCAAAGCACAGGGGATCGTTTTAACATATTGAGTATTAACATTTGGTGAAAATGAGTTTGAAGCTAAAGAATGCTGGGTGAAAATTCTGACTCTGATACTGGGTTAAAATCACGTCTCTGCATTTGCTTGGATAGGCATGCAAACTTGGATAAGTTACTTTACCTACTTTACCTCTTAAGCTTCCCTCACCTTAGCTGTCTAATGTAGATAACATAATATCTACTACTGTGGGCAAGAATCCCTTAGAAGAAATGGAGTAGCCCTCATAGTCAACAAAATAGTCCAAAATACAGTACTTGGGTGCAATCTCAAAAATGACAAAATGATATATGTCCATTTCCAAGGCAAACCTCAATATCACAGTAATCCAAGTCTATGCTCCAACCAGTAATGCTGAAGAAGCTGAAGCAGAACGGTTCTATGAAGACCTACAGGACCTTCTAGAACTAACAACCAAAAAAGATGTCCTGTTCATCATAGGGGACTGGCATGCAAAGTAGGAAGTCAAGAGTTACCTGGAATAACTGGCAAATTTGGCCTTGGAGTACAAAATGAAGCAGGGCAAAGGCTAATAGAGTTTTGCCAAGAGAACTCACTGGTCATAGTAAACACCCTCTTCCAACAACATGTGTAAAGAAGACTCTACACAAGGACATCACCAGATGGTCAATACCAAAATCAGATTGATTATATTCCTTGCAGACAAAGATAGAAAAGCTCTATACAGTCAGCAAAAACAAGATCAGGAGCTGACTGTGGCTCAGATCATCAACTCCTTATTGCCAAATTCAGACTTAAATTGAAGAAAGTAGGGAAAACCGCTAGACCATTCAGGTATGACCTAAATCAAATCCCCTATGATTATCCAGTGGAAGTGACAAATACATTCAAGGGATTAGATCTGATAGACAGAGTGCCTGAAGAACTACGGATGGAGGTCCTTGACATTGTACAGGAGGCAGTGATGAAGACCATCCCCCAGAAAAAGAAATGCAAAAAAGCAAAATGGCTGTCTGGGGAGGTCTTACAAATAGCTGAGGAAAGAAGAGAAGCTAAAGGCAAAGGAGAAAAGGAAAGATAACCATCTGAATGCAGAGTTCCAAAGAATAGCAAGGAGAGATAAGAAAGCCTGCCTCAGTTATCAGTGCAAAGAAATAGAGGAAAACAATAGGATGGGAAAGATTAGTGATCTCTTCAAGAAAATTAGAGATACCAAGGGAACATTTCATGGGAAGATGGACACAATAAAGGACAGAAATGGTACGGACCTAACAGAAGCAGAAGATACTAAGAAGAGGTGGCAAGAATACACAAGAGAACTGTACAAAAAAGATCTTCATGACCCAGATAATCACGATGGTGTGATCACTGACCTAGAGCCAGACATCCTGGAATGTGAGATCAAGTGAGCCTTAGAAAGCATCACTATGAACAAAGCTAGCAGAGGTGATGGAATTCCAGTTGAGCTATTTCAAACCCTAAAAAATAATGCTGTGAAAGTGCTGCACTCAATATGCCAGCAAATTTGGAAAACTCAGCAGTGGCCACAGGACTGGAAAAGGTCAGTTTTCATTCCAATTCCAAAGAAGGGCAATGACAAAGAACGTTCAAAGTACCACACAATTGCAATCATCTCACACGCTAGCAATGTAATGCTCAAAATCTCCAAGCCAGGCTTTAACAGTACTCAAACTGTGAACTTCCAGATGTTCAAGCTGGATTTAGAAAAGTCAGAGGAACCAGAGATCAAGTTGTCAACATCTGTTGGACCATAGAAAAAGCAAGAGAATTCCAGAAAAACATCTACTTCTGCTTTATTGATTATGCCAAAGCCTTGGACTGTGTAAATCATGACAAACTGGAAAATTCTTCAAGAGATGGGAATCCCAGACCAGCTTACCTGACTCCTGAGAAATCTGTATGCAAGTCAAGAAACAACAGTTAGAATTGAACATGGAACAACAAACTGGTTCCAAAATGGGAAAAGAGTATGTCAAGGCTATATATTGTCACTCTGTTTATATACATCATGTGAAATGCTAGGCTGGATGAACCACAAGCTGGAATCAAGATTGCTGAGAGAAATATCAATAACCTCAGATATGCAGATGACACCACCCTTATGGCAGAAAGTAAAGAGGAACTAAAGAGCCTCTTGATGAAGGTGAAAGAGGAGAGTGAAAAAGTTGGCTTAAAACTCAGCATTCAGAAAATGAACGTCATGGCATCTGGTCCCATCACTTCATGGCAAATAGATGGAGAAACAATGGAAACAGCGAAAGACTATTTTCTTGTGCTCCAAAACCACTGTGGACAGTGACTGCGGCCATGAAATTGAAAGACACTTGCTCCTTGGAAGAAAAGCTATGACCAATCTAAACAGCATATAAAAAACAGACATATTACTTTGCCAACGAAGGTCCATATAATCAAAGCTATGGTTTTTCCAGTAGTCCTGTATGGATGTGAGAGTTGGACTGTAAAGAAAGCTGAGTGCCAAAGAATTGATGCTTTTGAACTGTGGTGCTGGAGAAGACTCTTGAAAGTCCCTTGGACAACAATGAGGTCAAACTAGTCAATCCTAAAGGAAATCAGTCCTGAATATTCATTGGAAGGACTGACGGTGAAGCTGAAACTCCAATCCTTTGGCTACCTGATGTGAAGAACTGACTCATTAGAAAAGACTCTGATCCTGGGAAGATTGAAGGCAGGAGGAGAAGAGAAGGACAGAGGATGAGATCTTTGTATGGCATCGCCAACTCGATGGACATGAGTTTGAGTAAGCTCTGGGATTTGGCGATGGACAGGGAAGCCTTGTGTGCTGCAGTCCATGAGGTCGCAAAGTGTCGGACATGACTGAGCAACTGAACTGAACCGAACTGAACTTCCTGGTACTGATGTTAAGACGGGTGTTTGCAAAGCGCATATCTACAGCACGTCAGGAATTATAAATGACAACCTTGAAAGTAGGTTATTTTTCCACTATGGAAAAAAATACCCTATAGCGTAAAAAAAGAAAAAGTGAGAATTTCTGCAGTAAGAGATTTCCCAAAGGACCCCAGCAAATAGGGCCAACTGCAATCCAAGGCCACTGGACCACCCTGGGAAAGCAAAGCCCTCTTCTTAGATTTGTGTGGGAAACCCCTCAGCCCACACTGTGCTTTTAGCCCATTCAGTCTGGAAACAGAGTGTCACATTTTTTTGTCTGTGCTGTGTACTAGCCTGCTCCAAAGTTGAAGGGAACAGCATTCTCTAGGCACAAAGAATGCACCCAGACCCACTGATTAGAAATGTATTTTTAAACCAAAAAGTTTGGGAAGAGTTAAGCAGCCTGGAAGCTTTTAGAGATCTGTAGCAAATGGGATTCAGCACAAAGACCTCCCAGGATGTAGAACTTGTCCCAGACAGGAATCAAAGCTGTCTCAGATCTGGGAAAGATTTCTAGGGACTTAAGTAATTACCAAAGACCTATTTGTGGCAAATCCCCAAGGTGGACCCTAAGGCTCTGAGGGTCTGTTCTTGTGTGAGACCTGCAAATGCAGGCTTCTTTGCCCCAACAGATGGGCAAATTTTGACAAATAGAGGCTTAGTTGGATCCTTGAGATATTGTTGTGTGGAAAGACTTCAATTTCTAGTTTGGATGTTATACGGGGATGTATCATTGATGATTATTTCCTACAAGCTCTATTTCTTCATCTCTAAAATGCAGACCCACTGAAACTGTGTCCCCAGGGGACCACAAATCAGGACAGTGGATCTGATAAAGGATGGGTACAACACAGCAGCTGAGAGGGTGGTCTCTGGGGTCTGAATGCCTAGGTTAAACTCTGGCTTCATCAATTGTGTATAATGTATTTTCTTAACTTGGCAGCCTCATTTTCCACATCTGTAAAATGGAAGTAATGAGAAGTTGTATAAGAGTTGGGATTCAGTAGAATTTTATATTGAATAATTAAAAAAAATTTAAATCCTTGCATGTTCCTGGCTTAGAGGAGCTAAGGATCAATATGTTTTAACTCCCATTAGTGAAATGGGACTATCCTTGACAATCTGGGGCACACAGCAGCCACAAGAATGATGGGACAGAATCCTTGTTCAAGTGGTTCACCTTATAACATTGCAAAACAGTCCAGTAGCTTCTGTTATAAGATGGCCATTGATCTGGATTTGTTTTCTTTGTCAATCAACACATAATTACCAAGATTATGTGCCCAGATAGTTCCAAGTACCTGGGGATACAAAGACATAGGAGAAATGGTCCCAGACTTTTCTGAACTCACTGAAGGGTGGGAGAGTCATGTCCAAAAAGATGTCATGGTAGACTAAAATCTGTCTCATTACAGTGCGATAAGTCAAGTGAGAGAAGGCGGCAGAGGGCTGTGGACATGCAGAGAAAGGGCCCAGGGGGAGTGAAAGGCCTCCTAAAGGACGTAAGACTCAAGGGGATACACAAGAGAATGAGAAGGTGAGCTCATAGCTGAAGAAGCCAGAGGAAGCATGTTCAAAGCAGGAAGGCCAGCCAGGACACAGGCCTAGAGATGCCACACACAGTTTGGGAACTATTGAAATGACCAAGAGATCTGACAGTAATTCACCTTGGCTAGAGGCCAAGATGTAAGGGCGGCAATGAAACTGGAACCTAATGTGAGTAGAAGCTTATCAGAGAGATCTCATGGGCTGAACTCAGGTTTCCAACCTTGGCGCTGTTGAGCAGAATGATTTGTGTTACGGTGGCTGTCCTGAGTGTTATAGGATGTTTAACAGCATCCCTGGCCTTCACGCACCAGGTGTCAGCAGCTCATACACGTCCCATTCCCCACTGTGACAGACAAAAAATGTCTCCAGACATTGTCAATGGCCCTGAAGGGGCAAAATCTCCTGGTTGAGAGCCACTGGACTAAACTGAGGACCTTGAACGTTATACTGGGCTACAGACTCCTAAGGTTAGGTGACATGGTCAGATATACATTTAACTTAGGTTGTTTCGGGTTAGGAAGTCAGCACAAAGATAGCCAATCTGGCTATTTCAACCATCTAGGAAAGAGATTATGAGTGACAGTGGAAATGCTAAAGAAAGGATATTCTTGCTACAGTAATAGCAAGACACAGATACAGATAAACATATAGATATACAGCTCTCTACATAGATATATAATATATGCTAATTAATAATTAGCATACATACTATACAGATATATAATAATATTAGTGTGTGTATATAATACTAATTATACTGTAATATATATGTAATATATAATACATACACACACACTAACTGGCTCCATAGGAAAATGGGGTGGGTGGCTAAGGGAGAAGTGGATATTAAGTCTACCTCCTCTCCAAGGACAAACAGGGAAACTTTTTTATTTTATTTTATTTTACTTTACAATACTGTATTGGTTTTGCCAGACATTGACATGAATCCGCTTTGGGTGTACATGAGTTCCCAATCCTGACAAATGCCACTATTGCACTTGAAGGAGAAGGCAATGGCACCCCACTCCAGGACTCTTGCCTGGAAAATCCCATGGACGGAGGGGCCTGGAAGGCTGCAGTCCATGGGGTCGCGAAGAGTCAGACACTACTGAGCGACTTCCCTTTCACTTTTCACTTTCATGCATTGGAGAAGGAAATGGCAACCCACTCCAGGGTTCTTGCCTGGAGAATCCCAGGGACATGGGAGCCTGGTGGGCTGCCGTCTCTGGGGTTACACAGGGTCGGACACGACTGAAGCAACTTAGCAGCAGCAGTAGCAGCAGCATTGCACTTGAAAATTGATAACACAACTTCATAAATATTAGCTCATCAAATTCTCCCAACAGCCCCTTCAATTTGGTTTTACCTGATGTGAAGAACTGACTCATTGGAAAAGATCCCGATGCTGGGAAAGACTGAAGGCAGGAGGAAAACTGGACGACAGAGGATGAAATGGTTGGATGGCATCACCGACTCGATGGACATGAATTTGAGTAAGCTCCAGGAACTGGTGATGGACAGGGAAGCCTGCACTCCATAGGGTCGCAGAGTCAGACATGCCTGAGCAACTGAACTGAACTGGTATTACAAATGAGGAAACTAAGGTTTAAAGGGTTGGTGATTCACCCAGAATCACACAGCTAGTAAATAGTGGAGCATGGATTCACTTCTTGAGTTCAAATCCCGTTCTCTTTCCCCCATATCATGAAAGATGTTTCATAAACACAAGGCTTATAGTATCCTGACGTTGCAAACAGTTTGATCTAGGGAGTTTTTAAAGGAACTTCGTTTAGTTTTTCAAACAGTACATTTCCAAGCAGATGATCTCATAAAAATACATAAAGAATAGAACCACAAAAAGTTCTGGAAAGTTTTGTATGCTTTTTTTTGTACGTGCTTTCTTTTTTCCCTCTTTGTTATGGTGCTAATTAAAAACGTGCTGTCCTTTTTTTATACTCACTCCAGGCTCTTATAACTAGTGCTCACCAGCCCTCACTGAAATGCTTGTACCCAGAAATTCTCCAGGTTTCTGTGAATTTCATGCCTGGAGTCCTTGCGCCCTAAGCAGACAACTGAGGCGAGAGAATCAAGCCCTCTCGTTAGCTGGTTTGAATTCCTCCTGTTGCTAACAAATCTTTCAGCTTTATGCTTAAAAGGAGAAAAAAAATTAGTGTTCTTTTTTTTTTTTTCTTGCTTGGTGCAAAGTTTACAGCTGATAAATCTGTCTAAATATTGTTAACAGGTCAAGTGCACCTGGGAGCCAAACATGATTTCTCCAGACCCATGAAGAATGTGTGCATTTTCCCTGGCTATACCCACACATCATTTGTTATACTATTTGAAAGGCTTGGCCAGTGGCTGTACCCAGCCTCACTCCCACCCTGAGTTATAAAGCTTGCTCCACTTACAGAGTTTTCCAGCAATTAGGGAAAAAATTTCTGGGAGGAACATCAGTATTGTTTTGCACACTGGGCAAGAAACAGAAAAGTTATGGAATGTATTCAAACTACACAGTTGCTCTATTTCTCTTTCTTTCTTTCTTTCTCTCCTCTCTCTTCTCTCCCTCTCTTGCTTTCTCTCCCTTTCTCTACATAAATTTCCTGAAAATTGGATTACTGTCAGAAGACTACTTTGGCCACTAGAGGTGAAAAGAAATCAGTATTTGTCTAGAGCTTTTCATGGGCTAGGTCATGTATTACTCCTTAGCCTGTTTATCTCATGAATTTCCTGCTTATCCAAGGAAACTTGGAGGCTCAGAGTATGAAAGACTTGCTGAAGACTGCTTAGCAAGTGCGGGTAGAACTGACAATAATTTATTTATTCATTCGACCAACTCTTGAGAGTCTGCTTTTGCCAAACCCCATTCTGGGCACTAAAGTGGCATTCATGAACAAAACAAAGACCTCTGTCCTTATAGAACAGACATTCTAGACATGGAGACAGATAATAAACATGATAGATACAGATAATATACAGTATGTTAAAGACAACAAATGCTGCGGCCATCACTGATGCTGTTCACTAAGTATTTCCTGCCCTCCGCTTTCCATGAGTCTGGTTCTTGCAAATGAGTGGTAAGCAGTGTCACTTCTGGGGTACATACTTACTACTTTGAAACTCTCCAGGACACTCTTGTCTCTGTTATGATGATTGCTCTATTAATCTGGGTCCCAGGTAAGAACCCAAGAGTTCAGCTGAAGGAAAAAAGGGCAAGGCTATATGCAAGAGAGAGAGGTTCCATTGCTACCGTGTAAGCAAAGAACACTTAATTAGCAGTAACACCGTAAGGGGTACTGGGAGGCCCTGTCCTGGAGCTCATAACCAACAGTACAAATAGCCTGCAGCCAGAGGACAGGGTGGTACGAGTCGCGTCCCACTGTGGAAGGAGCACTGGATGGTTAGTGGAGGAACTGTGGAAGGTGTGTCAGGTAGACATGGGCTCAATCTCAGCTAGGCCATTAACTAGCTAAACAAACATCCTTGACCTTGAAATCTTATTGGGGCTCAGTTTATTTGCAAATGCAAGTAATGAACTCCGGCTTTACAGAGTTACTGCACTGAAACAGAGTGTGTGAAATGGAAATGGCTGGTTCTGTGTTCATTACGATCAGTGTCCCCACGGCGCCTCTGTCTCCCGACCCCAGTGGTCTTCAGGTTCTCTCTCTGCCCCTCTCTCTTCCCCATCCCTCTCTCTCTCCCCTTCTCTCTCTCTCAGGAATGAGAAGTCAAGTTGTGTACTGTCTGCATCAGGGTACAAGCATGACTTTTTCTCAGTCAAATGGCTGTAATTAGACCATCTTTCCTTTTATAAGCCTGGTTTTTGTTTTCCTCACTTTGGTTTCTTTGTTTCATTTTGTTTGTGTGCTTTTTTTTAACCTCTTTTCATTTGTCTTCAGAAAATTCTATGTATTCACTGTTAAACATTCCAAAGACTGAACATCCTCTTCAAGATTTGTTTTATATTGTGTAACAAATAACATTGATTCTCACTTCCTATGACAGCTGCTCCATCTCCTTCTCCTCTCTTGGCTCCTCTCTCTCTCTCTCTCTCTCTCTCTCTCTCTTTCTCAAGAAAACTGAAGCACACAGCCTCCTAGCTCCCCTTCAATGGTCTCCATCCGCACATCTTCCTCTCCTCTCTTGGGACCCCATCTGTTGATTGAAATGTATAATTGGATTAAGCAGGTTTATGTCTCTGTGTCCTGTTTCCTGTGTAATTTATGTCCTTCACCACACATCAGTCAGAAGGATAAAAAAACCTAGTGTCTTCCTTGCTCAAAAAGAAAAATCAATTATCCTCCTTCTAAAATGAAATCATATGTATTTATTTGGCAAGAAGTCTTCAAAGAAATCAAAGTATCCCTCTAAAATATTCAGGCCATTATTACAACCCCCCAGAGTCTGCTTGAATACTTTATTAACCATAAGTGTCTTGGCTACCTACTAGGCACTTGATATCAAATACAAACAAGATCTAGCTCCCCTCAAGGAGCTTCCAGTACAGAAGAGGAGGCAGACAGGGGACATTACAGAACAATATGATTCACGCAGTGAGAAGCGTGCAGCAGTCAGATGGCCCAGGGCCAGGGGCGATTAGCACAGTGGCGATTCTGGCAGAAGTTCAGGGTCTGGGCATGGGAGGTACGTTGATTGGGAGAGATCACCCAGACCAGATCATAAAGAGGCCCAGTTTCTTTTCCTTAATTGCAGTATAACTTCTTAACAATGTTGCATTGGTTTCTGCTGTATAGCAACATGAATCAGCTGTAAGTACGCATATATCCCCTCCCTCATGAGCCTCCCTCCTAACCCTCTAGGTCATCACAGAGCGTCAGAGCTCCCGTTTTATGAGAGAAAAAGTGTAGACTTTTCTTGTCTTCCTCAAGAGAGGGAAGAATTAGAAGATTGTGGGTGTGGAGGTTGATTCCATAGCGACTTTAGATTGGTTCTAATTCAAAAATGGAAAGAGCAGAGAGGAAGCAAAAGAATGGAATCAATTAGACACTGTGCTGGGAAACTAAACACATTATCTTGTTTGATTCACAAGCTATTGTTACTGCACTCATTTTACACATGGGAAGGCTAAGGTTCAGAAACTTTAATGTGGGGAGAGGCATTGCTGCACTACTTCCCATGAGGGCTGACCACTGGGGGCCAGTGGCGTGTATCCCTCCAGGCTAGGATGTCCTCACACGGGGTAGGAGATGGGCCAAGTGCCCTGTACCTGTCTGAAGGGCTGAGAGGTGTGAAAAGCTCTTCTGAGTGCTGGCTGGGAAACCCAAATGCCATGTCCTTACCATACAGGTATTCTTCCACCAATTTGTCCACTCCAGGAGCTTTTATAATTATGGTTTTTAGAAGCTGACAGAAGCTAGATGGTAAGCTAGATGAACTAATGGTAGCTGGAAGAAAGATGAATGTTCAGCAAATTTTAAAATTATTAAGATGGCATATCTCTAGATAAAGATTTTATAGCCCCTGAAACACTTCTGTTCTCTCCCATTGCTTAGAATGTCAACTTTGATATATGAAAAGTGCTTAGACCCCAGGACATCACAATTGGATAAACAGTAGCTGCACGAAGGGCAGACAAGAAGCTTTGCCTTGGGACGTAAAGAAGCACTTCATTGGGGAAACCACCATTTCATCACCCAGCCCAGCAGTGTCTACCACATCTCCTCCCTCTGACAGAGACAGAAGGTGGTGCTGGGGGCTCCAAATAATTCCTACTCACAGCAATTCCTTCAGCAGGCTTTTTCCTTGAGACAGACTACCTGGAAAAGGAGACTTCCTGGACTCTTGCTTCTGTGAGGGTCAATCAAGAGGAGTTTACCAATGACCTTGGTCTTTGTCTTCAGCCCTCATTCTCAAAATGATGGTGATTTTTATTTTTCAGTGGTTTGGCAGATTGCAAGTTCACCAAGGCCTACTACCAGATACAAGCGGTCAATAATGGCCAATCACAACATAGGTACTGGGCAAGTCCAGGATACTGAGCAAGAACCTGGCTCTCCAGAAACTAGTCAAAGCCATTTCCCCAGACTACCTGCATGATAAGGAGCTGCTGGCTGGCACCAAGAAGAAACTTAGGTACGTTGGCCAAAGAATCACTGTTCAATCTGTTTGGAAGGCTAGGCTTCTAAGAAGAGTAGAATTAACCCCAGGAAACGTGTGAAGGCTCACGGCCTGGGGCCTGTCACCCCTCATTAGTGGTCAGCCTCAATTAAGCCTAGTTTTAACAGATGGGTTGTCATCCCACTTTTCCTGTTTCCTTGAAAATTATTGACCAAGTTTAGCAATTATTCTTTCCACCACATTTGTACAGAACTGATTCTTTGGCTCAAGTACTGAAAAGCAAGAGTTCTTTGGGTTTTCTAGCACCCTTAGTCTTCTTTTATCCCCTAATGATCCTTTCGGACAGCTGAGGCAGATAATATCAACAACTTCTCACCTGACATTTAAGAATTGTAATGAAGGGTGGCTTTTCCAGAATTAGAAGGAAGACCGCCTGACAAGCAAAGCAGTTTTCTCCACGAATATCCTGTAGGATTGAACAGTGAGGCCCTGATTCCCACTGTTGCACATTTTCATGCTGCAGTTTTAAGCCAAATTTCTTTCTCCCCTTTGAAAGTGCTGTAGGGAAGTAGTTTCATAATGCAGAGGAACTCCATCAAATTTGGATTTTATTTATAAGATGAAAGGTCCCCTTTGTATGTAGGCATAATGGGAACAGGATCCAAGTCAAGACCATCTTCCTGAACTATTTCCTTTTTTCTTTCTTTTTTTTTGGGGGGTGGGGGGCGGAGGATTCCTCTCAAGGCAATGCTGTGTGTCTAAAAAGGGCAAAAGAGTCACTGTTATTATTGCTTTTTTGTCATTGTTATCATTCTTATTAATTGATTGTTTTCATTGTCACCTCGAGCTCTCTCAATTCCTGATTGAAACTTTAGTTTTTCTGGCTTATTTACCAAGACCTTACCCTGACATGAAATTTTACCATCTATCTGACACTAGTCTGCCTCCATTCTGCCCCTGCGGCCTTTATCTCTTTCCTATGGTTTGTAAAACTTCATAACTGCAAGACTCCTTTCTAACTATAAAATGCTCAGATTCAAAATTTTGTGTTTCTCTCTCAGTGTTGAACAATGTTTCTACTCTCAGATAATTCAGGAAAAAATAATATCTATAACCCCCTTTTCTCTACAATTCAAAATGAGGACAGCTGTATTGGGTTCCCAGATACTCTACTATTGGAGGGGCCAGAGGGCTAGAGAAACTTTGTGGAGAAGTTCACCACAAACGCCCTGGGAATTAAGGACTGCCCCACGGCAGGCTCCTCAATCTCTACCCGTCCCCTGAGAGCTGGAGACCTAAGAACACCTCACCAGCCTCGAGTATCAATGAGTTCCAGTTATACTTGTGCAGTTGTGCTTAATCGATTTAATATGATATTTTTTATAGCTTGCTTATAAAATATATATATATTATTTGTTAATAAATCTCCTTGAAAATCTCATTCAGCAAATTTCTATGGTGAATACTGTCTATCATGGGTCCTTGGGACCCATTCAATAATACACTTTCTCCCGTGGCTATTTCATAATACTTTTGATTTGCAAAGAAAGTTTTTGTATTTTTCTGTGCGTATTTTCCAGTGTTGTTTTTCAACAGTGAAACTAATATCATGCTAATCCAATCAGAAAATGGGTTTATAGTGCTACTCACCTCTTGGGAAAGTAAATGAGAGAATATTGTGATTTCTTCATCAATATAATTTGGAGAGAAAAATAGATTAAATTATTTGCCAAAGAAATACAATCAGTGATAACAATGAAGTCTTCGGTCTAATTTTGTTCCATAGCCTGTGGCTGTCTTGCACAGTTGGGTTAGGAAACTCCAACAGATACTGAGTTTGTTTCTGGGGCTTGGTTTCATCTTTTCATTTCACAAATGGGAGAACAAAGGACAGGCTAAGGTAGGGGCTTCCCTCAGGTCACATGTAAGTTTGATGATTGATTTGCAATAAGATGCCTGGCTGCTTGACTCCCCAGGCAGAGTTCTTTCCATGGTTGCAGGAGCTCCTTATTGGTTCAGAGTCATTTCCTCTTCCTCCTCCACACTGGGCACCACTTAACGCTCTCTTTTATTGCATTAAATAGCTGATTACTGAGATTTCAAGCAACACCAGAAACGTAGCTCTGCCTCCCTGTGTACACATATTCTTGCTGCCTTCTCATGGGAACTGAATCTTTGAAAGCATGGTATAAAAAAGCAAATCTGCTCAGTTGAAAGACAATATGGTAGAGTAAAAAGAGTTTGGACTTTGAAATCAGACCAATTTAGGTTTTAACCCTGGCTCTATCGCTAACCAGCTGCATGGCCTTGACCACATTACAGACCCTTTGTAAGTTTAATTTCATCATCTGGGCCAAGGAGACCTTAGTGTCTGTTTCCCATCCACAACTGTATGCACCAGACGAGGTGACAGACAGATTATATTGAAAATTCAGAACAGAAAAAATGGCTATAAAATTCCTCAAATGCGAGGACAACATTTTAAAGTGAAAGAAAGTTTCTGGACTAGTCCAATATTCCCTGTGTATACATGATACTGATTCAATATACAGATAGTTCCTAGGACATGAATAGCTTTCTCAAATCTTGTCATAATTCTACAGGGAAAAGCCTCCCCTTCCACCAAAAAAAAAAAAAAATCCCATCTCATCCTTGATTCTCAGGATTATGTCCATCCATCAAATACCTGACTATTCAATAACCACTAATCACATATTTACGTTTTCTATAAAAACATACCAAATATAGTGTATGTGATATTAGAAAACACAATTTTCTATACACCAAAAACCTATACTTTGTTTAACAGAAGAATAAGAGAGCACTCTCAATAAATGGGGAACTGCATTTTCTTAGAAAATAACTTAGAAAAAGATATCTTTCAGCTAAGAAAGTGTAGTTAATAAAATAAGATTTTGACCAATTTATTACTTAAATGTATACTTTGAAATGTAAAACTATAATATTTTTGCATATTCTCCTTTCTAAAACATTCAGATAACTTTCATTCATCTTTTCTAACATTCTCATTAGCAAGGACAAATATAGTTAGTTGTAACTGGATTTCTTCAAATGAAGTACAAAAAAAGTTATGTTTCTCTGGACTGCCCAGAGAATCAACATTAGTTGAACAGTTTTAAAGCAGATGTCCTAAAACATCTAGGCACCTCAGCACTTCCCAGCTCTTTGGTTTTTCCCCTCCACAATCATGAAGAAGAGCTGGTGATTATAGTGGTTTCATTCTTTAGTCCAGAATCCAACCCAAAACAAGGATCCCCTGAAAGTCCTCAATAAATAACTGGGCTTCTTTCCACCATCACTGTTTCTGTGGACACAAACCCTCCAAGCCTTTTTAGATATTAGGATTTAACTTTAGGATTTCTAGTCACTCTTTCATTGTTTTTCTAGAGTCAACCATACGAAGCTCCACCCAATCTCCTTGTCACTTCTAAGTTATACCAAGAGAGTCTTTACTCCTGACAATTATATTAAATGGAAATAGACTGTACATATGATGATTAGATGTGAATAAATAGGCCACTTTCCCTGATACTGTGGGTCTCTCAGTACACTAATGTCTTTGGGATAGAAAAGGTGTATTGAATAAATGCCCTTGCCCATGTGAAATCCCCTGTCAAGACTCATACTGCCCAATGCCAGTTCTCAGGGAGAATTCTCCACTGCCAATCTCAAACTGCATATGTTAATGCATGCCATTAAAATTAATCTTTGCTTTAGCTGTCCATTCTTATTTACAGATCTAATTTTCTTTGCTACAGTTAACTCTAGTTATGAAATCTTCCCTGATCCTGAGGCCTCCATGCCACCTGAAATTGACTGGACTTAATTTGAGGATTGAATGTGTATGGAGGAGCTTAAGACATATCTGAATTCACACTTCAGTTAATACAGATGAAACTTCTTTATCTTGTAGATTCTTTGAAGGAAGTGTGGCACCAATATTTTCTTGCACACAAAAAAATCCCTATGTTCTTGGCCAAATATAGATGGCACAGGGAAGAAAACTACCATTGACTGAACATCTGTCATATATGGACATTGTGCTCACAGCTTTACGTACTTTAACTCATTAATAACAACCCTATGGAGAAATTAATATTTTCTCCAAATTACAACTAGAAACATAAATCTTAGATAAAGTTACTTACCCAAAGTCATAAAGCTATAAAGCATAGTGGATGAAATTAAAACAAAAAAACAGGGGTTTCTGTTCTTCTGCTACTGCTTTTATCACTATACCACACAGAACAAGAAGTCAAAGTTTCAGCTTTATTCCTCATTTTCACAACTAATTAAACCCTATAACAATTACGGTCTATGAGTCCACATAACTTGACACTTAATGCTAAGTAGTTGTGTCTGATACATAGATCATGTCTAATTCCAAAGGATATTAAGAATTAGGTAACTGATTCATTAGAATCCATGTTCTGTCATTTCTCTCAGGATTAATTATTGATTCATTTCAGATAAAGGGGTTCTGTTTTTCACCTTGTCAGTCATTCCCACCAAAAAAGTGACTGTTGGTAGAAATCTTTAATAGTATTCTTAAGGTTCTATTCCACTATTTCTGTTTCCTAGAGGGACCTGTAACTCCCTACTCTTATTGAAGACAGACATTCCTGACTCGGAGTCTTAAGGAAACTCACAGTTATCCAGCTTAATTCTAATGCATAAACAGAACTCCTCACTGTCAGCAGCAGTTTGGTTAAGCTCAGCACAGTCTACACAGGATTGGAATCAGGAGAAAGCAGAGAGCTTCACTCTGCTTGGAGATGCAGAGTCAAAGGCACTAAATCAATGACTTTATAGACACCAGGGGTGATGTAGTATAGTTATGCAATTAGTGCTAATGGAAAAGAGTCCAAAAAAAAAAAAAAGTGGGGGAGGGAGGAGAAGGGAAGGAAGAAAGATACAATCAGCAGCTTCACCAGATAAACTTTTCCTCAAAAGAAAGAAGCTAAGAGCAACAGAAATTTGGAAGGTTTGGAAAGTAACTGGATCAGTTGGAATAGACTTAGCAGAATCCTAAACTGGGAGCAATGATTTTAAAACAAAGAGAACAAATGAGATCCTACAAGTTTGCAGAGAAGAAATACAGCTTTCATATAAAAGTTCAAGAATTATGTTGGCATCATAGTTTCAAACAGAAATCCTGGAGCCAAAAGAAAATTGAGCAATGCTTTGAAAATTCTGAAGGGAAATTATTTCCTACCAAGAAGATTATATCCAACTGAGCTATTGATTAAATGTGATGCAAATAAACCCATATTTGGACATGCGTGGTTTAAAAAACTTGATCTTCCATGTATTTTCCTCAGGAAACTACTAGAGAATGTGCTACATCAAAACAAGAGAGTAAACCAAAGAAACAAAAGGCAGTAGATCCAAGAAATAGAGACCCCAACATAGCAATACATCAGAGGGAATCTCCAGGGTGACAGTAAGGGGTGTTGTAGGAAAACTCCTGTGCAGAAGCCATAAGAGAGTAACGAGTTCAGCTTGAGTTCTCCAGAAGTAGAGGCTGAGAAGGAGTTGGACTGTAGAGAATTTATTAGAAATCAGTACTTCTCAGGAATTGGGGAAAAGTGAGAGATAAGAAGCAAAACTGAGCAGAAGGAGAAGTTGAATTATGATGCAGATACAATAAAGTCTTCGCCAATCCCTTAGGGAGTTCTGGAGCATTCGAGTCCATTTGAGTTGCTTCTCAGTGGGCTGAAGTGACTTTTATAACCTCTCCATTATCAGTCACTGGATATGGACCACCCAAAGGCATGCTCTTGTGTGGGACAGCTCTCTGCAGCTGACACCAAGGATGAAGACCCTGACAGCTGGAGGCTGTCTGCTGATTCATTCCCAGCAGCTGGAACAAAAGGTTCCTCCTTGAAGGGGCTTCTAGGCAACACATCTTCCTGTCCACCTTACTGGCCCAAGTTGGAGCAGGCTAAAAGAGTCCAGAAGAAAGTTCTTCAACAAGATGAAATTGATAAGACTACCTTATATGTTTTAAATTTACACAACTTAGTGTTAAGTTTGGGGATGAATGAATGAGTGATCAGTACATAGAAACCTAAGCAAAGGATAATAACAAGATTAACTCCAAGGACAAGAAAATATTGTGCAAGAAACTAATCATATAATACTTCATGTTTGTTGTTGTTAAGTCGCTAAGTTGTGTCCGACTCTTTGTAACCCCATGGACTGCAGCCTGCCAGGCTTCTCTGTCCATGGGATTTTCCAGGCAAGAATACTAGAGTGGGTTGCCATTTCCTTCTCCAGGGGATCCCCCCGAACCAGGGATTGAGCCCACATCTCCTGCACTGGCAGGCGGATTCTTCACTGCTGAGCCACCAGGGAAGCACTGTAAGACTGCATGCCCTTCTATAAATCATCATCAGGCTCAGTTGTATCTGACTCTTTACAACCCTGTGGACTGTAGTCCTCCAATCATTGTTATACGGTCATACAACTGCATTGAGAGAAGGAAAAAATGAAAAATGTGGATAGCAATGAATCCGCATCTACCATAGTGTAGTACTTAAAATAGTATTCGTATTTAAAGTAGTTTTTACAAAAAATAGCAACATAAGTTTGGTTTAAATATATAAAACTAAAGACTAAAAGACTCTGTTAGAAGTGTTGCAAGTTGTTGCCTTGAAGAAGACGAATATAGATATAGAGAAGTGCTATTTTTCATAGAATTATGTACATGTATAGCTTTGATAAAACAGAACATCAATTTCAAAACCAGAAAAATATTATATTACATTCTGTGCTTTCTGATGGCAAGTATGAGGGTCTGGTTCTCACCTGTGTTTTTTCCAACCTATTCAAAAAAGATAGTCAAGGTCATTCTCTTGACCACAGTCAACTTCCCTTCCTGGCTCTTGTCTTCTAAGAGTGAGACCTTGAGAGGATATTGCTGGGGAAACTGGAGCAGTGAGTGCCTCTGAGTAGAGGAAAGGGAACACAAAGGGATAGAAGACAGAGAATACCTAAGGCAAGGAAGGTGCTGGAGTTGGGGGAGGTCCTATGAGTAACATCTAGTCACTGGGACTCCCAAGATAAGCAAAAATTCTGGAGTCAAGTTTGTGATGGAGGTTCCAGGGCCACCTGAACTGAAGACACCCATAGACTCGGATGATGAGAACATTAATAATGTTCATGAGAGCCTGAGGAAAAAGACACCATCCCCAATTCCCCAGTTCTGCTTAGTTTTCTAATATTTCCATGGCTCTCTGAGGACTACTAGTACACTATACAGAAAGAGTGGTGTTATTACTATCATCATCATTATTTAAAATAACAAACAAGAGTACTGAATAGCTTCTATTTAGTGACTTGTAAATCTATTTTAGTAGAAACTATGCCTGCCTATATATAATCTTCTGGACTATCTTATTCCAGAATGTCTTAATATATGGATAACAAGTATCAAATCATCACAAGCCTAACTTCAATACTTATCCAACAACTGGGATGACAGAAGAAAAGGTTATCACGGCCCTGAAAACAGCCCAGCTCTCCACCAGATCGTCCACATTTCTAGACTTAGGGCTTTGCCTGTGCTTTTCTGGCTTCCTGGACCAGTCTTGTGCCTGCTCTGCAGAAGTTGCTTCTCGTTGAAGCTTAAATGTCAGCCACAGCCCTAGGCCTTCCAGGAGCAGGATCACTCTATCTCAATAAGTTCTCTGTTACTCCCCAGCTGAGTCCCCCAACACTGTGGACAAGCTCTACTTACTGTATTTATTCACAGATCTGCTTTTTTCTTAACTCTCTCCTCACTTGAAAGCCATTTCCATGCAACCAGGAGTCTTGCTTGTCCTTTTCATTCTATATCCGAGAACTTGGTAATGGCTCAGTGACTAGTTACTGAACTTAAAAGCCAATGGGTTTCACAGTTAACAACATTAATCAGCCATAGTGTTTTTGGCTGTATTTTAAAATAGTTAACATGTCAATTATGACAGCTGTTTGACACAGTCACTACAAACGTGTGACTGAGCACCCTGCTGTTTATACAATAAGAAAGCAGTTGAATTTTCAAGGCTTCTGTACAGGTAAGAGCTCATGTGTCCCACATCATAGCTTCCTAAATTAAATTCCCAAGCTCAGAGACACAGCTGGTAATTCATCAGTCATGTGCCAGTTGTTGCACCAACATAAGAACTGACCAAGGAGAAAGCAAAGATGTGAATGATTACTACCATTTATTGAGCATTTACTACAGACATGGTGCTTGGGACATTATAGTTTTCATTCTTATAATATGAGAGACAGTTGGGGGGCAGCGTTTAAATCTCACTTTAAGATGGGAAAACAGAAGCCTGGAGAAGTGAAGTAATATGTCTAAGAATACACAGTAAGTAATTATCTGAGTACTGAATGAGAGCTCAGGTCTGTCATTTCTGAAGCTGGTGTTCTTTTCACTGTAAAATGCCATTTCTGAAATCTAAATTTGTACCTTTTCACATCCAGAAAATCAAACCACAGTAGCTAAAACTGTTCTATTAAAATAACAGAGTCCCTTTTAAAGGGGAAAGCTAAGAAACCAACTCCTTTCAGCTTGTTGTCAAGAAGTTTAAAGAAAATTTGTTGTTCATGGAGCACTTATGCAATTTTATATAATGACCCCGAGAATCATGGCTCAATCACTGAAGTCTCAGCATACATCAAGAAGGAAAATGATAATAAATGTCTTTAAGATAATAATGGAAAAGTACCAGTCTTCAAGGGGTTACAGGTTGGCAAAAAAAGATATGAAATGCAAATGACACTTCATTTACTGTAAGAACAAAGTACAAATGTTCAGAGTAATTTCTTTCCAGCATGAATTCCTAATGAAATGTTGCGATCAATGTCAAGCAGGTTATTACTGAAAGAGGACACGGAATAGATGTCAAAGTTAAGTCAAACCAAATGAAGTAAGTTAGAGGAAACGGGGCAATATGATCCTTTTCTTTGGTTTCAAGAACAAAGAATTGGTTTTTTTTCTTTCTTTTTTCAAAGCAATTGTATTTAGAGTTTATTAGTCATGTTGAAAATGCCAAATTTTTAAGGTAGAGTTGCAAATTCAATAGACATTGGGCAAAATCAAAAACAATTTCCTCTTTAAAATAAAATTTATCAAAATAATTTTTAAAACCAACCTTAATGTCAAGGTTTCTTAGTTATTATTTTGATAGATATACCAAGATAATTTATGGAGAAAAATTTATAGAAACATTCTTTATTCATCAGAAGATATCCTCAATAAGGATTATAATCACATTGTTTCTAATTATAAAATACATATTCATTTGAAACTTGAAAAAATGAGAAAGAAACCTCTCCCACAATCTTACAAATCATGACAATTTTTCTATGAGTAGAAACATGTTCATATATTACACATGAAATATATATTTTAAGCTCAATTTTAGAATGGTCATAATAGTTTCTCTACTCTGCACTTGGGGATTAGGGTTTTCCAGGATGCTGATAATTTTATGAAATTATTTTTTAAATTAAGGTGGTTTTTATTAAACATATGGTTATACATGATTTGATTCATATGCCTTTGAAAATCTTTTCCTATAAATACATTTGAGAGTCTTTTGCTAGATGCTGTCTTTATACTGAGTTCAAAAACTATGTTGCCAACACCTCACAACTGTCTTCACTCCTGCTTTGTTATCACATATCCTCTTGCTGGCCTTTCCCAAAAGGACATAAGTTAGTGAAGTCCCATTTTGTTGGCAACTCTCAGCACCATTTCCTTTTCTCTCTGCTTAATAACTGTCTACATAAAAATCTGTTTCAGAAGCCCACATTATAATTATCTGTGAAAAAGGACTAGGTTTCACCCTTGCCCACTCTTGTCCTAAAGCCAATCCATCAACAGCTTCTCAGGTGTCACGACTCTCAACCTGGTTTGGTTTTGAGTGTGCGTGTGGGATGGGTTGTTTGTTCATTTGCTTTATGTTTTTAGAGGATATATCATTGTCCAAAAGCCATGGAAAAGATGGCAAAGGGCACCCCTTACAAGGTTTTGGGCTGAAGAAGTTGTAGAGGGGTGCTGCGTGGACACTGTCATCCTTCACGTGGATGCCCAGATCTGGCCCTCCGTCTCACACCAGGCAGCTCCAGAAGGTCATTGCTCTTCCTCTCCACAAAACACACCCTAGCCACCAGTGACATAGAGAATGCTTTCAAAATTTCCTGTGTTGGTATACAGTTTACCCTCTGCTTTCCTTAAACAATGCAGGAGATCTGGGTTCAATCCCTGGGTTGGGAAGATCCCCTGGAGAAGGAAAGCCTACCCACTCCAGTTTTCTAGCCTGGAGAATTACATGGACTGTCTAGTCCACGGGATTACAAAGAGTCAGACGCAACTGAGTGAGTTTCACTTTCACTTTTCCTCAAGCTTGCCTTTTCTGTTTTGGGTCTCAAAAACCTATGTTGAAAGTTGCAAAAGAAAAGCTTTCCCCATCTGCTGTTTCTTACCCTTTCAATTCTGCTTCTCTCGGAGTTAGTGTGAAAACCATTGAGGAAGGGTCATATGCAAGGATGAAGAGAAAAAGAAAGTATGATGGTTTACCTTCCAAAACATCAAACTAATTCAATCGCTATCTGCCCATCAATGACTGTGAGCCTTCTGAGGGCAGAAGTGCCACTCCAGATGCCAGCCACCCCACTGCTCAACAGTACTTCTGACTCAGCTTTGCAGCCTCAGAACTACTCACTAAATGGATTCACATGTGAGCTATCAAAATTTTTGATAATCAGATATGGAGAAATTTGGCACAACAAATGGTATTCTCAACTTCCAATAATACAAAGTTTCAATCAAGCAGAAAAATGCTTTACTTCTAAGTAAAATACTGGAGTACTTAGTATAAACTGTTCAGATTTATGACAGTTCTGCAAAAGTAAAAGTTTACAAGGTGTTTTAAAGAAACTGATATCACAGGCCATATAATTTCCACAAGCATTTCAACGCGAGACTGTATAATTCCTCTGCTTCTGATGATGATGTAAGTGCAAGCGTCAAACACTCAGCCTTCCACCCTCAGTCAAATAGGATGACCAATGGATATAAAATTAGGGAAAAACCAGCATCAGCACTGGAAAATAGGAAGGATGCCATGTACATGCCCGACACCTTAGAGGATGTATATTTCACACAGACTGGTGGTAACGAATGGAAGGGTACCTTTTAGGCTCTAGTCACGAATGTCCTTGTGATAGAGAAGGGATAGTAAGGAGGTAGAGGGACTCAGACAATTCCTGTGAGACCAACTAATTTGCAAGAGTGAAAAGGGACCTTAGGATAGGAAAGTTCAACAATCAAAATGCTAGTTCTGCTGCTAGGCTTTCTCTTTGAGCCAGAGGCCATTTCAAGAAGAAAATGCTCATAACAGAAGCAAGAAGCCCCTTCAAGTGGGAGGTCATGTTGCACGTCCAAATAAGAAAATCACCTTGAAAAGAAGAAATGCTTCTTTTCAAATATTTCCTCTAAGAAATAAGAACACAGATATGCCAGTTTATGTCAGAAAGATACTAGAGGGTTTCTGAATGAGTATCTGATAACAAACTTAGCAGTGGAAATGAAAAAACACAGTTGTTGAATGTGACATAGATAGCTGATTGACCACCAGATATTCACAGTCCTCCTTCTATCTTTATTCTTGGAAGGCACTTGCCCCTTGACATTGGGGTAGAGCGATATGAATAGTTTTTGGTAAAGGAATATAAGCAGAACTGAAAGGTCTCTCCTGGGTTTAGGCTGTTAAGAAGCCAGTATGCCTTCTCTATTGAATCTTTCTGAATTGTCTGGCTGGAGACAGAGGACTCAGGGGATGGAGGGTGGAAGAATCTGGGACCTAGAACCATCACATAGAGGACGGACAAATACTTTTCTACTGTCAAACAGAATGTCGGAGATTGTTAGTGTGAGATGGTTTAATGGCTGCAAATTCCTCCCTTTCCAGTTATCCACACTGTACCACAATATGACCTCGCTGTGCCTTCAGAGAGGAAAAACTATTTCCTCTCTATTTCCTCTCTACATTCTCTTCACCAACTAAAAGAAAACTCTGTTTTTCCATAGTCTACTATGTTCACACCAGAACTTCACTTCGGACACCAGATGTGTGTGTTACTTCCCACACAGAGCGACTCTCTAGTTCTCTGTGGACACCAACTCTGTGTCATATAAGTCAGTTAAATTCTGATACTCTATCTAGAGTTGGCATCAGATCCCACAAGTTACGGGCTCAGCCCCAGAAGACTGCCTCCACTTAAGGTGCCGATCACCAGTCCTGTTGTCATTTGTGCTTGTGACTAACCAGCTATAAATCGAGGAGTCCCACGACCTCCTCCTTGGGTTCAATAATTTGGTAAAATGGCTTACAGAACTCAGGAAAACAGCTCTTGCTTCTGAGCACATATGTGTCCCCTGTATTGGAAAGTGAAGTCACTTAGTCGTATCCAACTCATTTCGACCCCATGGATTGTAGCCCTTCAGGCTCTTCTGTCCATGGGATTTTCCAGAAAAGAATACCGGAGTGGGTTGCCAGTTCCTTCTCCAGAGGATCTTCCCGACCCAGGGATTGAACTCGGTTCTACCCGCATTATAGGCAAACGCTTTACCGCCTGAGCCACCAGGGAAGATCCCTAACCACTGGACCACCAGGAGAGCCCAATAATAATTTTTAAAAGAGAAGCTATATGATGAAGATAACAATAATTGGGTTAAAGTAAAAAATTATTATCAATAAAAATTGGACATGAGGACGTGTGGGAAAAGATATACAAAACTATATTAAATTGCTTATGCAATGGAAAAGAATATAGCTTAATTCTCAACATCAATAATAAATGAAAATAAATTCAAATGTATTTTTAGTTATAGGGAAAAGTATAAACCAAATAAAAAGATTACATCTTTTTTTTTATCAGTGAGACTTGAGCAATATTTCCCCAATTCAGTGATTCCTTAATAAATTCTATAGAGACACATGTTCCATCATATGTACTTATTTATGTGTATGCATTATAGAATCGATGCTAACAGAATCATCAAAAGGATGAGATAAACCTAAAATTAATCCTAATTTAAAATAAATTTAACTGTGTTTATTAATAACAAAGCAACTTTTTTCTTTCACTAAAATAATACTTTTTAATGGGAATCAATGATTAATATCCTCTCAATGTTTTTAAATAGCTTGATTCCACCTCTTGCAATATGGCAATTCAAAGGTGTGATTCTGGGTCTATTTTTATTTCAAACTTGGTTTTAGCGACTGCAGTAGCTGAGTAATCCTTCACAGACAGACAAATTCAAAGTGAAGAAGTATGTCATTGGCTGCACTTGATAATCATGAGGCTTATGTCCTATCCCCTCCACCAATTATGTAATTGTTATTGTTGAAATATGCTAGTAAATTTCCACCTTCCATTGATATCCATCAACTGCCCTTGCAAAGGGAATTAGTCCATGGTATATTTTTAATGTTTCAACAAATGGGTTTAAAATTCTCCAAAACCTGTAAACAGACTAAAAATTCTATTTCAAGTTTTTGAAGCGTGTTGATATGAGAGATTATATTTTATAGGTGTGACATCTACATCGTTTTCAGCAATGTATCAGATAGCAGCGGAAACACACTGGGAAACATTTCCAAACATCCGTTCTGAAAATGCTCTCTCTTACCTCATAATGCGGCTAATGGTGAACTGCTGCCAGGAAAAGGGAAAGTATGAGCTTGGCTGGTCTCCTGTGGAGGCGGGGAGAGGGCTGTTCTTGCTGTTCTCTTGTGTTTGCTTTTACATAATGGACGTTACTTTTAGCCTGCTTTCTTCCCCCCCAGGAATCATTTTAAGAACCTTGCCAATTCTGTGACATAGTTTAGATAAAAGTAAATAAAACAACCCTAAATTCACTTAACTGAGTACACTAAAATTCCAATGAGCCCAGGAAAGTGCTCAAAATGTTAAAGTTCACTGTTATTCATCCCGACTTCTAAAAGTCACTCTCTTCTACCTCAATTATTAGGATTAAACTGACTAAGTCTGCCTTACGTATGGACCAGAACAAAGTGCCAGTATTAACTCAAATTAAACATTATAACAGCTTAATATCTTTCTTAATTTTTAAGTAAAAAATAAGATTTTCTTCAGAGTCTTCAATGAATGATTTTGTATACCAGCTGGAGTATATGCATCCTACTTTGGAGAATAAAATAGATCAGTATGGATTCAGTATGGAAGTATAACAGACTATCATTGAAGTGAGACCAAATATATCAATCGTGACAATAAATATAAATGGTCAGAAATCAAAACCTGTCTCCAACAGCTCTAAAACCAAAGTATTAAATTATTTTATAAAATTAAAAACACAAAGACAGGGAAAGGCACACTTTGATTTTAGCAGCCCAAACAGAAAGAAGTGAGGAGCCACAGTACTAATTTCAGACAAAAAAGAATATGCAGCAGGGAGCACTGAACAGGACAGGGAGCACCCTTCCATACTGACAAAAAGCACAGCCTGCAGAGATCTCAAGAACAACAAACGCATATCTATTAGAAATACCATGCAAAATACACAGGAACACAACTATTAGAGACTGAAATACCACTCCAGCTTTAGCCACTCACATTTATAAAAACCAGGGAAGAATATACAAGATATGAATAATAAAGTTAAACTTAATATATTTACATGTATATATTAAATTTCAGGGGAAGAGAAAATACCTTCATCCAAGATCTTATGGAACATCTACACATATAGATCAGATATTTGGCTGCAAAAATAAAGCCAGATAAATTCCCAAATGTAGGAATTGCACAAGTCATGTTCTCAGAGCACAGTGAAATTTAAATGAAGAAATTTATAACTTACATGGTCTCATTGGCCTTTTGCTATAAACTGTCCATCAAAATATCATAGAGATTACTCTGATCTAGGAATACATAAATTTATTGTGCTCTGAGAATATTCCTCTTCTATTAATTTCATGAAAAAAAGGCTTTAGGAGAAGTAAATGGCAGCCCACTCCAATATTCTTACCTGGAAAAGTCCATGGACAGAGGAGCCTGGTGGGCTACAGTCCACAGGGTTACATGACTGAGCACGTGTGCATGAGGGTAGAGGGAGATGGGTTGGTAGGAGTAAACTGGTAGAACTGAAAAAAAAAAAAAAAAAGCCTTTAATTCAAGGCTTAAACCCTTCATAAGTGAAGAAATACATGTATATTGCAAGGAATTATGACAATCAATAAAGGAATAAAAAAAAAAGGTAAAAATCATCCATAACCACACTACCCAGAGAAATTTTTGATTTCACTGTTTCAGGCTTTTTCTGATATGTATATATATTAACTCACACAAGTATCCATGTGCGTTTTCCCCTCACCCCACAAAATAGGATTTATATTGTAAGTTTATGAAAATATGATAACACTATACCTTTCCAAGTAACTAGCCACTTGTGCCAACCCATTCCCCAAATAACTTTTGCTCTCATTCCTAATGGAAACTCTATTTTTATCATTTACTAAAATCGAGGATACTATTTGTATATCTGGCCCTATCCCTTCACCAACACTTTAAGTCATTCTGATTTTTGTAATGTGCTTTCATACATTTGGTGTAAGTATGCCTTCATCAGTCCTCTTTTCCAAAGTATTCTGGATTCACTCTAGCCTTATATTCTAGATGAAGTTTAATTTCATTAAACTATTTTAATTATTAAAATATTAAAATATTTCATTAAATTATTTTATTAAATTCTAAAAATTTCACTAGAATAGGATTTCACTAGAATAAGATTTATGGATTGATATAGGGATAATTAACCTCTTCACACCAGAATAATTTTAATAACAAACAGTTTACATTTTCTAAAACTAAGGTTAAAAAGGCTTGGGAGCTCACAGAGGAACATGTGGCAGAGTCAAGATTTATATTTGGACCTGTTCACTTGTCACCTAGGTGAATGCATAATTTATGAACATCAGTTGAATTAAAATATACTCAAGTATAATTTTAGATATTAAATATTTTTTTACCAACATGTTCACATTTTTGCCCATTTTCCTAGCCAATCCTTTTATATTTCATGGTGTACATTCCAAAAGCAACATGTAATCTTGATGTCAATAAATTCTGCAAGCAGTGGCAATGTTCTCTTTTCATAGCATGACTATAAGCAGAGAAATCTCATTAAATGCTGACATTTATTTCTATTTATCAGTGCATCTAACCTAGAGACAATATGCAAATGTATATGAGTTTTTCTCCAGTTACATAAGATATGTTTAACAGAAGAATTTCCCTTGTGGTGAGTTTTTTCAGTTTGTTGCAAAAGTCTTTAACAGTCTACCTCATGCCAGCATTCATATGGGTCCTGGGGTGAAGAGATGACTAAGACATGGTCTCTTGCCTCAAGAAACTAGCATTATATGGTTAGATATATACAAATACTTCAAATACATTTGGCTATTATTTCATCCCATTTCTTAGAAATATGGACAAGGTTGAGCGAAGACTCATAGAAGGGAGAAGCAGAGGACCCTCTGGGGCCCAAAAGGGCCTTCACTGAGCATGTGATCTTACCTGGGTCTTGAAGGATGAATAGGAGTTCATCACTGACCAATGGGAGGAAGGGCAATCTAGGAAGAGAGAAAAACGAGAAAAAGTTGTGACGTCAGAAAAGCAGGTTGAGAAACTGTATGTGATTTCATACACCATTCAGTATAGTTTCCATCCCCTGCCCCCGCCTGCAAAATGTCTTAGAACTTCAGTATATGAAGACTTCATCAGACTCCTGTCACCCAATCAGCCATTTCTTTTCTCAAGGTCACTTTACACCATCAATTATTAAAGTTTTATCTCTCTTCTGACTTGATACTTTCCTAATTTTCTTCTTTTATGAATTTTGAGAATACCTTGAGAAGAAAAATTTATAAAGACCTTCCAGTTTCTCTTCTGCTGAGATGAAAATTTGACTAAGTCTTAACCATTCGTACTAGCCAATTGATATGTACGGGTTCTGTTGTGTGGCATCAACATGTCCTTCATAAGATTAATAGTCCCTTCTATGTTGTTTGGGGCCCTATCTAATCCCCAACTCCCAGTGCTTCATGAAGCTGAATGAAAGGCCTGGGTCTTTACATCATCTCTGCAAGAGACAGGGGGTTGAAGAAAGTATCTAGACTTTGGAGGGTGAACTTAGATTCTACTCTCAGTGCTGCCATCTGTCTGTCCTAGGAGTAATCTTGAGCAAGTCATTCATCTTTCTGAGCCTCAGTTTCTCCAGCTAGAAAAATAGATGCCCTTGGATTTACTTAATTGGGTTTCTGTGAGGAGCAACAATGAATAATGTACATGAAAAGTCAGGATAAGCTCTCAACTTTTCAAGGAAAATCAAATCCTATTATCTTTTTGCCTTGTCCTGCGCTACAGGCTTTACATGCTTTTCCTCCTTCAATCTCTATTTACAGTTGAGGAAACAGCTAAGAGAAGTTGAATAGCTTGCCCAAATTCATATATTTCATCTCTGTTACAGCAAAACTAAATTCTGTATCTCCCATCGCTTTCAGTTCAGTTCAGTCGCTCAGTTGTGTCCGGCTCTTTGCGACCCCATGAACTGCAGCATGCCAGGCCTCCCTGTCCATCACCAACTCCCAGAGTTCACTCAGACTCACGTCCATCGAGTCAGTGATGCCATCCAGCCATCTCACCCTCTGTCGTCCTCTTCTCCTCCTGCCCCCAATTCCTCCCAGCATCAGAGTCTTTTCCAACGAGTCAATTCTTCGCATGAGGTGGCCAAAGTATTGGAGTTTCAGCTTTAACATCATTCCTTCCAAAGAAATCCCAGGACCGATCTCCTTTAGAATGGACTGGTTAGATCTCCTTGCAGTCCAAGGGACTCTCAAGAGTCTTCTCCAACACCACAGTTCAAAAGCATCAATTCTTCGGTGCTCAGCTTTCTTCACAGTCCAATTCTCACATCCATACATGACCACAGGAAAAACCATAGCCTGGACTAGATGGACCTTTGTTGGCAAAGTAATGTCTCTGCTTTTTAATATGCTATCTAGGTTGGTCATAACTTTCCTTCCAAGGAGTAAGCGTCTTTTAATTTCATGGCTGCAATCACCATCTGCAGTGATTTTGGAGCCCCAAAAAATAAAGTCTGACACTGTTTCCACTGTTTCCCCATCTATTTCCCATGAAGTGATGGGACAAGATGCCATGATCTTAGTGTTCTGAATGTTGAGCTTTAAGACAACTTTTTCACTCTCCTCTTTCACTTTCATCAAGAGGCTTTTTTGTTCCTCTTCACTTTCTGCCATAAGGGTGGTATCATCTGCATATCTGAGGTTATTGATATTTCTCCCGGCAATCTTGATTCCAGCCTGTGCTTCTTCCAGCCCAGCATTTCTCCTGATGTACTCTGCATATAAATTAAATAAGCAGGGTGACAATATACAGCCTTGACGTACTCCTTTTCCTATTTGGAACCAGTCTGTTGTTCCATGTCCATTTCTAACTGTTGCTTCCTGACCTGACCCATCTCTTTAAGTATTAGCTTTTTCAGAAGGTGGGATTGAGCTAGATGATAAAGTGTATCTCTGAGACCATACCAAAGGTGGAAGCTCTAAAGAGGTCTTATAATTATATACCATTACCAGACACTTAAAACTTCTGGCCTAATATCAACTATTTCCATCCATCCTTGGCTAAAGATTCTATCCATAGTTGTAAAATTCAAAGAAACTATCCTCTCTGAAAATCAGAACAAAGAAGGAATTCTACAAGTTTTTCCTGTAATTATATGCAAAAATGAGAACTTTATACTACTTAACTAGCATACCTTGCTCCTTTGAATACCCTTTTATTTCATGTTGAGTGGCTTGTATGCAAATTGAAATGTAAATTCTTTCTTACTCAGCTTCTACAGTTTTCCATTTTGCAACTTATTTATTATTCCTTGAAAAGTCATAATAACAGGTTAAATCCAAGCTCTTGTGGGGTTTGTGCCAAGATGAGATTTTTTAAAAATCATGTCTAAATTACTTCATGAAATAATGTTCCCTTCTGCCTCCAAGCTGCTGTCAAGGCTGAGGCCAAAAACTTGCTAAGAACAGAGCAAACTGAGCTAGGAGTCTCCAGGGAAAGGGTAGAGTAGAAACCAGCTCTAGGGAGAGCTCTCAGTAGATATCTTCTTATTTCATATTTTCCTCTAAATGGTGTAGATGTTACCTCTACAAAGTATATTTCCTAATCAGATTTGATTCTATAGGGATTGGAAGCCCCCTAAACCATGTGCCCTTGGCTCTCATCTGAACTCATACTATGATGAAAATGAAATATGAGGGAAACATCTGAGAAATCTTAAACTAAGTAACCTGACCCTTAATATAAAATTTTGTCATTTTATTTAGCAAACATTTTCTGAATGCCTGTATATAAACATACATTAAAAACATCTTCCCTGCCCTGAAGAAAATCAATCTCTGATAGGAGTGATAACCATGAAAATAGATTATTACAGTACAAAGTGATAGGAAGTACTATTGTCCAAAGGTAGATTGTGATACTTTGAGGGCCAGTGGTATTCCGTCCACTTAATTTTCATTTGTTTTATTCTTCATTCACTCAGCAAATCTTTACAAAGTAACCACCATTTGTGATGTGCTACTAATTGCTCAGGGGTACACAAAGATAAACTGGATAAAATGGTCTGCAAAAAATCCTGTGTCAATTTTACTGACTTACTAGAGAGACAGCACACATGATAGATATGTCCTCCGCCAGCAAGACCTATTATCTATCCTTTCCTTCTGCTCTGTGACCCACAAAGTACACTCTTAGTTGACTTCAACATTGATTAACTTTCCTCCAAAATGTGTTTTGTATCGGCAAACCACTCTATGCCATTTGAATTCCTTGATCAGTAATCTTTATAGCACAGTGAAACCACATGTATTTGTGTATTTTAATATTTACTTAAGTTATGCCCACATGGTCTTTTCCTTTGCTGTTGTTTAGTTGCTCAGTTGTGTCCAACTCTTTGCGACCCCATGGACTGAAGCACATCAGGCTTCCCTGTCCTTCACCATCTCTCAGAGCTTGCTCAAAATCATGTCCACTGAGTTGGTGATGCCATCCAACTATCTCATCCTCTATGGGTCCCTTCTCCTCCTGCCTTCAATCAGTCCCCAAATCAGGGTCTTTTCTAATGAGTCAGCTGTTCACTTCAGGTGGCCAAAGTACTGGAGTTTCAGCTTCAGCATCGGTCTTTCCAATAAAGATTGAGTTTCTTTGGGGTTGACTGGTTTGATCTCCTTGCAGTCCAAGGGACTCTCAAGAGTCTTATCCAATACCACAGTTCAAAAGCATCAATTCTTTGGCACTCAGCCTTCTTTATGATCCAACTCTCACATCTATACGTGACTCCTGGAAAAAACATAGCTTTGACTAGATGGACCTTTATCAACAAAGTAATGTCTCTGCTTTTTAATATGCTGTCTATGTTGGTTATAGCTTTTCTTCCAAGGAGCAAGCGTCTTTTAATTTTATGGCTGCAGTCACTGTCCACAGTGATTTTGGAGCACAAGAAAATAAAGTCTGTCACTCTTTCCATTGTTGCCCCATCTATTTGCCATGAAGTGATGGGACTGGATGCTATGATCTTTGTTTTTGAATGTTGAGTTTTAAGCTAGCTTTATCACTCTCCTCTTTCACTTTCATCAAGAGGCTCTTTAGTTCCTCTTTACTTTCTGCCATAAGGGCAGTGTTATTTGCATATCTGATATTTCTCAGATTATTGATTCTCAGGTTATTGATATTTCTCCTAGCAATCTTGATTCCAGCTTGTGCTTCATCCACCCTGGCATTTTGCATAATGTACTCTGCATATAAGTTAAATAAGCAGGGTGACAATATACAGCCTTGATGTACTTCTTTCCCAATTTGGAACCAGTCTGTTGTTACGTCTGGTTTTAACTGTTGCCTCTTGACCTACATACAGATTTCTCAGGAGGCAAGTAAGGTGGTCTGGTATTCCCATCTCTTTAAGAATTTTTCACAGTTTGTTGTGATCCATATAGTCTTTTCTTTATACATCACAATAAAGACATTTTTCAATTTATCAGGTTTTTTCCCTGATATGAAAATGTTCAAATGTATTAAAATGTTCAAACTATACCTGCTGCACAGTGATTTGTTTGTTGTTGTTACTGTTAAGGTTATTTCTATTGAGTGCATTTGTTTTTTAATCTGGATATATTTTTCAGATAATCTTTTTAAGATAATAAAATCTTTTGTCATTTTTTAATCAATAAAGTTTAATTCTATATATGTTTGTTATCAATATTGCCTTATGTTCACTATCTCTACCTGCAATATTTAGTTGTGATTTGATTAAATGAAAGTCGCTCAGTTGTGTCTGACTCTACAGTCCATGGAATTCTCCAGGCCATAATACTGGAATGGGTAGCCTTTCCCTTCCCCAGGTCATCTTCCCAACTCAGGGATCGAACCCTAGGTCTCCTGCACTGCAGGCAGAGTCTTTACCAGCCGAGCCATAAGGGAAACCCAAGAATACTGGAGTGGGTAGCCTATCTCTTCTCCAGCGGATCTTTCTGACCCAGGAATAAAACCAAGGTATCCTCCATTGCAGGCAGAAAAATAAAATCAGTGTTTTTTGAGGCTGCTAAATTTCAGAAGAACTTTTAATTTTACCTCAATAGCATTAAAATGGCAATGTCAAAATGATGAGGTCAAAATATTTTGCTATACATCGTGTAGCTTCTTGGATTTACACATCTTTAAGAGCACTTAGCATAGTATACTGAGATTCATGTTTGCCTTCCTTAGGAAAATGTGAGCCCAAGTATGAAATTAAGTATTATTCACCTCCAGGAAGCCAATGCCTTGCTCAGTCTGCTCCAGATGGTGTTGAGTAAATGTAGGTTGACTATAGAGTCATAAATGTTTTGGTTTTATTTATATACTCTTCTGTATGTATGTATGTATTTCTAGAGAACTAATCAGTACAGTGTTGCCAACATTCTCAGATGTAGGGAATCCTAAAGTCCCAGTGTCCCTTCACTTTATTTAACTCTGTTCCTACTCTTGTCCCAATTGATGTTCATTTGTCCAAGCCCTACCCATCAAATGGAAAAACTGGGCTTCACATACCAGACCTGACCTCAGGTCTATCACTCCTGGGGCTAGATTCTATCCAAGCAGGATCTGCAACAGGAATTGAGAGCAAATGAGTTAAAGAGGAGGGGAGAAGAGGGAGCCAGGGAGGAAGGAAGGGAAGAAACACTGTGCTTGTGTATATTTATCAGTCTGTTTACTAAAAGCTCCATGGAGGCAGCAAATTCATCTTTTATTCATTATTATGCATCCAGCTCCTAGAACACTGCCTGGTACACAGAAGGTGCTCAATAAACATTTTAATGAATGGGAGACCTGACAAAGGACACTCTGATTTACTGAGAACCACTGTTTGACAGGTTTAGAGCTAATCACTTCATTCACGATCTCATTTTAAATGTGGTCCTCAAACCATCTTGGTGAGGGAGGTGGTATCACACCTGTTTAATGAGAAAGAAACAGAGCCTTCACTACCACATACTGGCTGTTAGTAACTCTTCATAGATTAGGCCTCATGGAGCAAAAGATTTGTCAGAGCAGAAGGTAACTTAGAGATGCTCTAACCCAACCTTCTTATTTTACTAATGCAGAAAATAACTCTTGGATAGTTGAAGTTACTTTGCCAAGGTCTCACAGGGGTTAGGGTTGGCAACTGACCCTGAACTCAGATGTCCCACCTTAGTCAGGGATCTCTCTGCTCTGCTTGGGTGCCTCTTGCTTGTTCCTATCATTGTCATATGGAGAGAGGACAAGAAACCATGAGCCATAAAGTTGTTCAAATCAAAAGAACTAATTTCATGTGTTCTTCAAATTACATTCCACAATCAGCCACCATAACACCACCTGACCCCCATCAAGTCCACGACTTTGTCTACACTGGGTGGCCTTGTGTGCAGCTCTTGGCCCTGTTAGCCTCTAGTCTTGTATACAACCCTAAAAACTGTGGAACTTTTGCACTTGGCAGAGGAAAATTCAGCAAAGAACAGAACATACTCTTTTTCTTGTTTTAACTTGATTCCATTCTTCACCAAATACATTTTTTTTTCTCTCCATGAAGTATAACTGAACAGTTTATGACAGGATTGAACATTGAAATCAATGATATAATGATCTCTCTTTGTCCCTGTACCCTGACAGTTTACCAAACAAGGTTCATGCAGATGGCAAAAAGCATGACTACATTATTAGATAATTCCTCAGGTTAGCTCTTTGCATCCATGCATGTTACAGACAGCAGAATCAACAAGAGGAATGGGGATCTGAAGCAAAGGAAGGGGAAATGCAAATATAAACCTGTGTTTCTAAAGGGCACGAGTTCTTGCTGTTCCAGAGGGCTAGAGTCTGGATTCCTGCGGTGGGCATTGGACACTACCCACCTCATTTCCAAGGAACTCCCCTGCTTTGCATCTAAAGTAAATACTTCCCTATTGCCCACACTTTGGACTCTTTTGTTGACTATGATGGCTACTCCATTTCTTCTAAGGGATTCTCCCCCACAGTAGTCGATACAATAGTCATCTTTCATCCATTCCAGTCCATTTTAGTTCACTGATTCCTAAAATGTCAATGTTCACTCTTGCCATCTCCTGTTTGACCACTTCCAATTTGCTCTGATTCATGGACGTAACATTCCAGGTTCCTATGCAGTATTGCTCTTTACAGCATCAGACTTTACTTCTGTCACCTATCACATCCACAACTGGGTGCTGTTTTTGCTTTGGTTCCATCTCTTCATTCTTTCTGAAGCTATTTCTCCACTCTTCTCCAGTAGCATATTGGGCACCTACCGACCTGGGGAGTTCCTCTTTCAGTGTCATACCTTTTTGCCTTTTTATAGTGTTCATAGGGTTCTCAAGGCAAGAATACTAAAGTGGTTTGCTATTCCCTTCTCCAGAGGACCACGTTTTGTCAGAACTCTCCACCATGACCCATCTGTCTTAGGTGGCCCTACACGGCATGGCTCATGGCTTCTTTGAGCTAGACAAGGCTGTGGTCCCTGTGATCAGTTTGGTTAGTTTTCTGTGATTGTGGTTTTCATTCTGTTTTTCCCTCTGATGGATAGGGATAAGAGGCTTATGGAAGCTTCCTGATGGGAGAGACTGACTGAGAGGTCTTGTTCTGATGGGTGGGGCCATGCTCAGTAAATCTTTAATCCAATTTTCTGTTGATGGGCGAGGCTGTGTTCCCTCCCTGTAGCTTGACCTGAGACCAAACTATGGTGGAGATAATGAAGATAACTGCAACCTCCTTCAAAAGGTCCCATGAACACACTGTTGCACTCAGTGCCTCCGACCCTGAAGCAGGTCACAGTGGAGCCACACCTCCCCTGGAGACTCCTGAACACTCATGGACATGTCTGGGTCAGTTTCTTGTGGGGTCACTGCTCCTTTCTCCTGGGTCCTGGTGCACACAAGGTTTTGTTTGTGCCCTCCAAGAGTCTGTTTCCCCAGTCCTGTGTAAGTTCTGGTAGTTCTATAGTGGGGTTAATGGCAACCTCCTCCAAGAGGGCTTATGCCATACTCAGGTCTCAAAAATGGGAGAACGATCTCTATTCATTTCCAAGGCAAACCATTCAATATCACAGTAATCCAAATCTATGCCCCAACCAGTAATGCTGAAGAAGCTAAAGTTGAACAGTTTTATGAAGACCTATAAGACCTTCTAGAACTAACAATGAAAAAAGATGTCCTCTTCATTATAGGGGACTGAAATGCAAAAGTAGGAAGTCAAGAGTTACCTGGAATAACTGGCAAATTTGGCCTGGGAGTACAAAACCAAGCAGGACAAAGGCTAACACAGTTTTTCCAAGAGAACACATTGCTTGTAGCAAACACCCTTGGCAACAACACGTGTAGAGAAGACTACACATGGACATCACCAGATGGTCAATACTGAAATCAGATTGATCATATTCTTTGCAGACAAAGTTGGAGAAGCTCTATACAGTCAGCAAAAACAAGATCTGGAGCAGACTGTGGCTCAGATCATGAATTCCTTATTGCCAAATTCAGATTTAAATTGAAGTAGGCAATGGCACCCCACTCCAGTACTCTTGCCTGGAAAATCCCATGGGCAGAGGAGCCTAGTGGGCTGTAGTCCATGGGGTCACAAAGAGTTGGACACAACTGTGCAACTTCACTTTCACTTTTCATGCACTGGAGAAGAAAGGGAAGGGGGAGCCTGGTGGGCTGCCGTCTCTGGGGTTGCACAGAGTTGGACACAACTGATGCATTAGCAGCAGCAGCAGCAGCAGCAGCAGGGGAAACCACTAGACCATTCAGGTATGACCTAAATCAAATCCCTTATGATTATACAGTAGAAGTCACAAATATTCAAGGGATTAGATCTGATAGACAGGGTGCCTGAAGAACTATGGACAGAGGTTCAAGACATTGTACAGGAGACAGTGATCAAGACCATCCACAAGAAAAAGAAATGCAAAAAGGTAAAATGGTTATCTGACAAGGCCTTAAAAATATCTGAGAAAAGAAGATAAACTAAAGGCAAAGGAGAAAAGCAAAGCTATACCCATCTGAACGCAGAGTTTCAAAGAATAGCAAGGAGAGATAAGAAAGTCTTCCTCAGTGATCAGTGCAAAGAAATAGAAGAAAACAATAGAATGGGAAACATTAGAGATCTCTTCAAGAAAATTAGAGATACCAAGGGAACATTTCATGCAAAGATGGGCACAATAAAAGACAGAAATGGCATGGAACTAAGAGAAGCAGAAGATATTAAGACGAGGTGGCAAGAATATACAGAAAAACTATACCAAAAAAATCTTCATGACCCAGTTAATCATGATGGTGTGATCACTCACCTAGAGCCAGACATCCTGGAATGTGAAGTTAAGCGGGCCTTAGGAAGCATCATTACAAATAAAGCTAGAGGAGGTGATGGAATTCCAGTTGAACTATTTCAAATCCTAAAAGATAATGCTGTGAAAGTGCCACACTCAGTATGTGAGCAAATCTGGAAAACTCAGCAGTGGCCATGGGACTGGAAAGGTCAGTTTTCATTCCAATCCCAAAGAAAGGCAATGCCAAAGAATGCTCAAACTACCACACAATTGCACTCATCTCACACGCTAGTAAAGTAATGCTCAAAATTCTCCAAGCCAGTCTTCAACAATACTTGAACTGTGAACTTCCAGATGTTCAAGCTGGATTTAGAAAAGGCAGAGGAACCAGAGGTCAAATTTCCAACATCTGTTGTATCATCAAAAAAGTAAAACAGTTCCAGAAAACCATATACTTTTGCTTTATTGATTATGCCAAAGCCTTTGACTGTGCGGATCACAACAAACTGTGGAAAATTCTTAGAGAGATGGGAATACTAGACCACCCAACCTGCCTCCTGAGAAATCTGTATGCAGGTTAAGAAACAACTCTTAGAACTAGACATGGAACACCAGACTGGTTCCAAATAGGAAAATGAGTACAGCAAGGCTCTATATTTTCACCCTGCTTATTTAACTTGTATGCAGAGTACATCTTGCAAAATGCCAGGCTGGATGAAGCACAAGGCGGAATCAAGATTGACAGGAGAAATATGAATAACCTCAGATACACAGATGATACCAACCTTATGGCTTGGTATCCTCACTTTCTGCGAGGAAGAAATAAAAAGCCTCTTAATGAAAGTGAAAGAGAGTGAAAACATTAGCTTTAAATTCAACATTCAAAAAACTAAGATCATGGCATCCAGTCCCATCACTTCATGGCAAATAGATGGGGAAACCATGGAAACAGTAAGATACTTTATTTGGGGGTGCTCCAAAATCACTGCAGCCATGAAATTAAAAGATGCTTGCTCCTTGGAAGAAAAGCTATGATCAACCTAGACAGCATATTAAAAAGCAGAGACATTACTTTGCCAACAAAGGTCCATCTAGTCAAAGCTATGGTTTTTCCAGTAGTCATGTATGGTTGTGAGAGTTGAACTATAAAGAAAGCTGAGCGCTGAAGAATTGATGCTTTTGAACTGTGGTGTTGGAGAAGACTCTTGAGAGTCCCTTGGACTGCAAGGAGCTCCAACCAGTCCATGCTAAAGGAGATCAGTCCTGAATATTCATTGGAAGGACTGATGCTGAAGCTGAAACTCCAATATTTTGGCCATCTGATGCGAAGAACCAACTCATTTGAAAAGACCCTGATGCTGGGAAAGATTGAAGGTAGGAGGAGAAGGGGATGACAGAGGATGAGGTGGTTGAATAGCATCACCAACACGATGGACATGAATTTGAATAGGCTCCAGGAGTTGGTGATGGACAGGGAAGCCTGGCGTGCTGCAGTCCATGGGGTAGCAAAGAGTCAGACACAACTGAGTGACTGGACTGAACTGATTGCCTGCACATAATTGCTTCTGTATTGATCTAAGAAAGTGGGGTTATTTTTCATTCAGAACTGTATAGTTTGATTGTATTTATGATGCATGACATTAGCTAAGTGTTTTACCGAACAAATGAGACAGTAAGGAAGATGCAACAGACACTGGTTTATGGTAAATTCACACTCACTTCATGTATTGGGTGAACTGTTGCAAGCATCTTTAAACCAGTTTCCCTGCTTCCCTCTCACCTCTATAAGCATCATCTATGATATATATCTTATAGAATATACTATGAGATTATCTAGAATATAATGTATTGATAGTCCTTGGACAGCAAGGAAATAAACCAGTCTCGATCAAACCATCTAGAATATAAATCCCATCATGTCACTCCCTTGCTTATAACTGTTGAATGTTACTTTAAACTTAGAATGAAGTACCAACTCATCAACATGGTAGACAGACAGGTGCTTAAAAATCTGTCTCCAAACCTACCCGCCTGATGTTTCTTACCTCACACCAGATCGTCTCTTCTCCAACAACATCTGATGATTTGTTTCTCAGCAAGACAGTCTGTAACTTCACAAGTAATACTCTTTTGCCTTTTCTCTGCCTCACAATCTCTTAGTTATACTTCAAGACCCTGTATACAGGCCCCATCTCCTGAAAATCATCAAGACCTTTCCAGGTAGAGTGAAACATGCCTTTCTTTCGTTAGAACACTGATCACACTGAAATCTAGTTGTTGTTCAGTCACGAAGTCATGTCTGACTCTTTGCCACCCCATGGCCTGCAGCATACCAGGCTTCCCTGTTCTTCACTATCTCTCAGAGTTTGCTGAAACTCATGTCCATTGAGTCTATGATGCTATCCAATCATCTCAACTTCTGTCACCCCTTCTCCTCCTGCCTTCAATATTTCCCAGCAACAGAGTCTTTTCCAGTGAGTCAGCTCTTCACATCAGGTGGCCAAAGCATTGGAACTTCAGCTTCAGCATCAGTCCTTCCAATGAATATTCAGGGTTTATTTCTTTTAGGATTGGCTGGTTTAATTTCCTTGCTGTCCAAGGACTCTTGAGAGTCTTCTCCAGCACCACAATTCTAGTTATCTGATCCCTTATCACATCTACCCTACTAGACTGTGAGCTCTTCAAATCAGAAGACTATGTCTTATTCTTACTTATCAACCCAGGAGTTGGCACAGTACCTGGCAAAATCATGAGTCTATAAAAATATTCATCAAATGAACATTTACTCTGTTCAAAGCACCAGGCTAAGTGCTATGAGGAATGCAAAGGTAGATTATTCAAAGTGTGTTCTTTGATGGCACCCAGCTGGAATGAATTACATCTATGGTTCTTGTGTTTTCCACTTGGTCACTCTTTAGCACTCCTTGAGAATTTTTACTAATTGTCCTCTGTTATACAGTCATTAGGCAAAGCACTGCATGTGTTCCTTCCAATACAAAACCCCACCTTGATGCTGACTGAGTTTTCTCCATACAACTTTTCTGAAGCATATATATTCTCAGTTGAAACAAAATTAAATGTACACACTGATCAAAAGCTGACAAAACATCTGAGGGTGGGTTTTAGGTACGTATGAATGACAAGATATGTCAAATGGGCAATGCTGACTTATGCAGGTGGTTATCATAGGATTATACTTTTTAACTTAGGAATGCATCCTATAGACTCTATAGTAAAGATGTTACTAAAAAAGGTCTGTAAAGTAAAAATTAAAAATAAATAAATTAATTAAAAAAAAAAAAAGGAATAAAGGCAATTTTCAGAGCTAAAAAAAAAAGGTCTGAAGTATCAAGAACAAAGAAACAAGAAGATTGAGGAAGGCTACACAGAGAAGAAAATATCTGACCCTGATAGGAAAATGGAACTTTTAAATCCTATAAATAATTCATAAATTTTATTTGAGTTACTTTTTGGAATACCAATAAGGTAATTATCAGAGTATTTCACCTGGAGCAATCTGGTAACTAAATGTATACAAAACAAAGGGAGAGTCAACCCAGAAATACAATTATATAGCATGTGAAAGAATCTTTTGAGCAGCTCAGGGTTGGTCACAAAGGGTTTTATCTTAGAGCTGGGTTCTGCATTTGGTAAGATAAAAATCACACAAGATTGATCCCAATTGAGGGTGATAAAGACAATCAATAAAAAATGTTTTCAGAGAAGAAAACAGTTCTTCCCTCAAACCCATAATCCCAGTCTAAGCATAAGCAAAACATCCAAGTCACACTAAAGTGAGGAGCATTCTACCTAACCAGTACTCCTCAACTTGTCAACAAAAACAAGGGAAGTCTGAGAAACTGTCACATAGAAGAGGAGGCTAAGGAGACACGATCCCTAAATCTAACATGGGATCCTGGGACAGAACAAGGATCTTAGGCAAAACCTAGTGAAATCCAAATAAAGTGCAGACCTTAGTTAATAGTGATATAGTAATTAATGGCTAACAGTAATGTACTCCTATTGGTTTCTTAGTTGTGACAAGTGTACCAGTGATGTAAGATGTTTACAATCAGGGAAACCAGATGAAGAGTTTGTAGGAACTCTCTGTGTCATTTTTGCAACATCTCTGTAAATTTAAAACTATTGTAAAAAAATTTTCAAGTTTGTTAAAAGAAAAAACAAAAAACTGCCTCAAGCCTTATTGAAATTGGCTCAGTTAGATAATCAACTTCCAGGAGACAGCTTTGCAAGGGAGATAAGGCAGGCAGACAAATGTTGCCAATTCTGTTTTATGTAGAAGAAAGTGGAGGCTCATAGAGTTTTAAGGTCAATCAACTATTAAAGTCCCAGGATGGGTTTGAACTTGTGATTTTCGGCTAGCCCATTAATATTTACCTCCCTTGCAAAACTGGGCAGGCAGCTTACATACTTATATCTTTTTGAATCCTCACAATGACAGCAGACACTGTAAAACCCATTTTGCAGACTGAGGAGGCTCAAAGAGACTAAACATCTTGCTTACGGTCATATTATTAGGACTTGTTAAAGCCAGATTTTGTACACAGGTTATCTATCTCCTGAGTTGTTTCCTGCTGCCTCCCTTCCTCCAGGCTGACTCCCATGGAATATAAACATAAATGCTCTGGAAACTGCCACCCCACCCTACGCTGCTTCCAACACCAATGCCTGAGAGCCAACTAAACACAGATATGGGAAAGGGTCCCTCTCCACTTGCTAGGACTGAAAAAGCAGCTCCTCAATTGGGCAAGGGGTACTTGAGCAGCCTTCCCAGGCACCAGGGATCTGCTCCTCCTGTGAGCTCTCATGTTCTTCTTTCTAGGTCTTTGGGGGCTGCCCTGGGGAGTGCTCAGCTTGCCTTTTGGCAGCTCCACAGGCTCCTCCTTTCTGCTGCAGAGTGCTTTCTATCAGGGGTGTCCAGGGCAGGAGCCAGAGAGGCGTATTGGTAATGTGATGCGATAATAGTGTATCAAATTCAAAACGCCATTTCTGCCAAAAGGAATTTAATTAAGCACAAAAGTGGGTTACTGCAATGAAATGCACATGTGTTCTTTAAAGTCATGCGTGCCTTTGTGTATTTGGAAAATACCCTAAATGCATGTTATTACAGGAATCTTGTTATCAGCCAGAAGGAAGGCTTTAGATCCTAGGTATAAGGTTTGACATATGTGAGCGTCTTGAAACCTTGGTGTTAATGTGTCAGTTTATCTGCATTGGATGAACTGTATTTTAAGACATAATCTTTCATGTCACTAATCAAGATACAATGGACTTTTCCAGTCTAAAGTTTCAGCTTTGCTATCAAATCCAGACCAAGCTTTCTTTCCAAAGATCTAGACAGCTAAGAAAGTTATTACTATTATTTTCCCTTTTAATAAGAATATTAACTGGCTTTGAACGGAAGCATTTGTTATCACGGATTCATAAAAAAAATCACAAATTGCTTCATCCATAGGGTTATTAAAGGGCCATCTAACTCAGTCCCTTCTTTTAGCAAGTGAGGAAATTGAGACTATAAGGATAACTAGCCCAGGATGGCACAAGAGGTCGCTGGCAGGGCTGAGCCCATATCTGAGGCTGGTGGAACATAGCTCACAAAAATATCCTATTCGGATCTAGGTGATCCATTAGATTACTATATGTGCTCAGTCGCTCAGTCGTGTCTGACTCTTTGCGGCTCCATAGACTGTAGCCCACCAGGCTCCTCTGTCCATGGAATTTTCCAGGCAAGAATATTGGAGTGGGTTACCATTATGTTCTCCGGGGGATCTCCCCGACCCAGGGATCAAACTCACATCTGCTGTGTCTCCTGCATTGGCAGACGCATTCTTTACCACTGTGCCACCTGGGAAGGTCCCTAGATTACTATATATGTGATCAAGTCTTTTTTAAAAGTCACACATCCGGTGGAGAATGAGTAACATGAGTCGAGCTGGAGGGGAAGGGCTTCCCTAGTGGTTCGGTGGTAAAGATTCTGCCTGCCAATGCAGGAGATCCCGGGTTCAATCCCTGGAAGACTGATCGAGAAGATCCCCTGGAGAAGGAAATGGCAGCCCACTCCAGTATTCTTGCCTGGAAAGTTCCATGGACAGAGGAGCCTGGCAGGCTATAGTCCATGGGATCACAGAACAACTAAACAACATGGGGTAACTTTACAACTAAACAACAAGCTGATGGGTGGAAGAGGGAACATGGAATGCACACCAAGTGAGGAATATTTTAATTTAAAAGGAAGGAAGAAATTATATTCTCCAAAAATAGCAGTGTCATAAAAGACAACAAAAGGCTGAGCGACTGTTTCAGATGAAGGGAGATAACTAAATGCATGACTAGAGAGAACTATCCTAGAGGAGGAAGTGCTAAAAAGGACATTATTGGGTTAATTGATAATTGAAATATAGACCATAAACTAGCTAAAAGTATGTGTCACAGTTAAACTTATTAAGGTTGATAACTATACCGTGCTCGCAGAAGAGAATATCCTTATTCCTAGGAAATGGACAGTGAATTATTGGAGGGTAAGTAAAAATGACATGCAGCTTACTCTCAATTTGATCAGAAAAAAATTTATATAGAAAAATAGACAGATGACACAATTAAGGCAAAATGTCAACAATAGATAAACTTGGAAATAGGCTATAGGAGTGTTCTTGCTTTATTTTTATAAGTTTGAAATTGTTCCAAATAAGTTTTAAAAAAAAAGTTAAGCAATGCAAATGATTACCACCAGCACCACAAAATTATAACCACTCTTCATTCAAGAGCAAAAGAGGGCATTTTAAGAACATCTCTAAAAATATAGAGTCATGACATCCCTCATGCATATTTACTACGAAGCCAAAATCTCAATAAATGAAAGCAATGAGCAGGGTCACCTCAGAAGTCCTCCCAGCTTGGTGTTTATGTCTGGATTTGGGGCTGGCACTACCCCTTCTGGGACTGCTGCCATTTACCCATTTTGTTATGATCTTTCATAGTGAAAAAATAATAATAACTTTCTATTATCCTAAAAACTACAACGAGAAAATTGATACCTACTGATTGCAGCAAAATAATTAGCCCACATGTTTTTTTTTTAAAAAACAAAAAGCTAAAGGTTAAATTTCTGGATGTGAACAGGAAAATGGTCACATCAGGCCATGCTGAGGGTCCTGGTTATAAGGAGACAAGACAATAACCATTTCCTTGGAGGCTTAAACAATCAGCTTCATGACAGAGCTTCACCTACAGTCATTATTTACACACTTGCCCAGAATAGCAACTGCAATGCCTGCTCATCCCAGTTGAAAGAAAAGCCTCTTCTCTGAATTTGTCATCTGATTCTGGGCAGTGCCTGTCAGTTGTCTGCTTCATGAGTCTGTGCCAGCACTGACTGTCCACACAAACCACGTGGCATTGATGTTCCCCAAAGATAAAAACAAATCCTGGCCACCACTCAGTATTCTTGGTACTTAGAGAATGTTTTCTGTTAACAGCAGGGGAGCTTTACTAAGTCACTCACAGATAAATTTATACCCAGTATGTTTGGAGATACAGGTATGTGTTCCATTCTGGAAAAGAAACTAAGTCCAAAGGTTGGGTCCTGCCCTCAGGAAGCCTGTAATTGCATTGGGATCACACAGAACACAAAGGCAACTACAGAAGCCATCCTGGCCACAGGCCATAGAACCCAGATGTTCTATGCACAAAAAAAAGAGTGGTAAATGCAGTAACCCTGGTGCAGAAGATACTAGCATAGCAACGTTTCTATCACATTGTTTAGTCAGGATGACTAGCTTGCCTAATCAAGCCAAATGTGACATGCTCTCTTGCCTCCTGGTCTTTGTACATACTGCTCCTTCTGCCCGGAACATTCTCTCCTACCCCACCCTCACCATCTAGTATCCTGCCTTCCCACCACCACACCACCTCTTTCTTTGGTTAACTCCTACAGCTTCCAGCTTGAGTGTTATCACCCTTGAAAAGCTTTCTTGACCCCTTCCTTCTTGGCCTGGGCCCTTCCTGGATTCTCCCATTATAGCCTTTATCATGTTGCAAGGGGTACTCTAGAGTGAGACTGGGTTCAAATTCTGGGTCCCTCACCTACTAGCTTTGAGACCTAAGTCAAGTTCAGTTCAGTCGCTCAGTCCTGTCCAACTCTTTGCAACCCATGGACTGCAGCATGCCAGGCTTCCCTATCCATCACCAACTCCTGGTGATCACCAACACCCATCAAACTCAGGTCCATTGAGTTGGTGACGCCATCCAACCATCTCATCCTCTGTCGTCCCCTTCTCCTCACATGCATAACCCCTGTGTATCTCCTATGGTTTATTATCTCATTTAAGCTCAAGCCAGTTCTCTAGTGTTGGCCTCTCTTCACAGATGAGGAAACTGAGTCTCACAGAGGCTTCATAACTCACCCAATGTGAGACCTGGGGAATGGAGATCCAAAGCCAAGTCTAGAGGATATTGAAGACATCAGTTTTAAGCATTGTCATTAACTTTCTTAGGGGCTCCCCTGATGGCTCAGACAGTAAAGAGTCTGCCTACAGTGCGGGAGACCAGGGTTCGACCCCTGGGTTGGGAAGATCCCCTGGAGAAGGAAATAGCAACCCACCCCAGTATTCTTGCCTGGAAAATCCCATGGGTTGAGGAGCTTGGCAGGCTACAGTCCATGGGGTCACAAAGAGTCGGATGTGACTGAGCAACTTCAGTCACTCATGAACTTTCTTAATCAAGTGATACCAGAATTTCTGCTACTGTGGGAATGAGTCTTGGCAAAAGGAATTGGAACTGTCTTTATGGAAGAGGCCAGGCAGAAGAGCCAAGAGGTTGTGAGCTGAGACCCCCACTCCTGAGACTGTCTTCCATGGAGGGAGGCAACCTCCAGGTGACAACTATTAGAAACTGTTTGAGAGCCATTAGTTTAGTTTTAATATCACATTTAGTGACACAGTTCAATTTTTTTATGTTTATATTTTCATTTTCAGTAACATAGAAATGCATGGAAAAGACTGAAATAGGAGGCAGCGAAACAAAGAGTTTAAAATCATGGCTTTTGAAATCAGAGTTGATCCAGCCCCTTTATAACTGTGCGACCTTGGGAAAGAAAACTTAGGAACTCAAGTTTTCTCTAACTAGAGTTAAGCTAAGTATTCCAAGTCAAACAGCGGTGTCAGTTAGATATCAAAGAAGGGGGAAGACAGTAGTGCAAGGCCAAGAGGGTAGTATGTATAAAGACAGTCTGTCCTGTCTGTCTGGTAACATCTCTGAATGGTGCTAGAAGAACCCCACTGCTGTTTGTCATGATGCATCCACTTCTACTTCACAGCTGACCCCAAATCCTTCGCTGGTAAACATGTTGCTGTAATTTCATCTCAGCTGTTTGTTTAGAGGTTTTGACTGCTAAATTTTGATTTTGAGGTTAAATTATCCTTTAAAAATAGTTTCAAGATGCCTTAACTTGTGGCACAACTAAAAGGTAATAGTTGTTTTTGTGTCGTCAGTGTCTCTAGTTAAACACTAGTATCTTCTTTCAAAAGATTTCCTTCCGTCAATAATACATCTCCAGAAATCTATATTTTAACCATACTTATTTTCTGTAGTTCTAGAATTACTGTTTAAATTCATCACTAATAGAAGGGAATGCATATGGTTTAATATATAATCTCATTTTCTGAAAACTGGTTCATAGATTCTAAGGACCAGCACATGATCAGTGTATAATCAGTAATGCATGAGGGAGGGAATCTAAGGTGAGGCTTCTGGGAATGGAGTCACAGGGTGGGCTTGGACCAGTGGGTGAACACTGCTGGGAGGGAAGTTTGGGGATATATCAGACTGCCTTTGGCAGGCAGAATTCAGACTTTGAGTCCCTGCTTGATTTCGATGGCATGGGCCAGCCTCCTGCATGCTATGGGAACTTTAATTAGTTGGCATTTTCCACTAAGACTGTGTTAATGCCTTTAGTAAAAGTGTCACTTATTACTCCTGGACAGGTGGGTGAGATGCGATAGTTTGAGAAGTACTGAGTCCATCTACTTTCCAATAGCATCAATTGAGTAAATTAAAGAAATTACATGAGTAACAAAGTATTTCATTTCTTACCCATATTTTAGCACCAATATGAATATGGGATATACAATTATAAAGTATAAAAACATTTTTATTTTTATTTTAATATAGGAAAAATTATAGAAACATTTTAATATGTAACATGTTTAATTATTAGGTATCTAGGCAGTATCGCTGATGTTGCTGGCACAACTCTTTCTATCATTAAATACATACGTCTGTGCTCAACTTTATCATCCATTTTCTACATTGAGTTGCCCCAAAGAGGAAAAGTCTCATCATAATCAATGTCTATAGTTTGAGGTATCTGTCAGGTAACCACTGACTTCAGTTCACACTTGAAATTAGTTGCCTTCTTTGTCCACAGCTCAGCAGCCCTGGACTATGACTGCTTGGTTCTATGAGCTGTCATACTAAGAACCTCTCTAAGAGAAGGCCTTGAGTGCCACATGGCCTACATTTGGAGTCAGATCCACTCAGATATACTTTTAAATTTGACAATAATTTCCAATCATATCCATATGACAAATTAGGGGGAAGAAAATGAATTTTATTCATGTAAATATTATTAGATTAATAAAGTTCATTTATAGCTTTTGTCCTCCTTCATCATGAACTGTTGGGACATAACACTTGCACTAAATGAAAGAGCAAATTTAAATTCTCAAAACTATTTGCTTTTTTATTATAAAATCAGTAACAACAGTGGAAGAAACCAAAAAAGAAAAATCATCTCTAATGCCAACTCTATCAAAAAATTTATTTTCATTCTAACCCTACTCCTAGCTTTAGTTTACATGATTGCAATCACAGAAGACATAAATTTTTATAATCTGCTGTTTCACTTCACGCTCAATTGCAAATATTCTCAATGTTGATATGTAAATTTTATTTTTTATTTCATTTTTTGGTACAAAATTTAGGCTTTTTTTTTTTTCTGACTGCATAGTTCATCAAATACTGTAACTTTCTTAGTCAATTCTCTAGTAATTTGAACACTTGATTTGTTTCCAGTTCTGTGTTATTTAAAAAAAAAAAAAAACAACTACAGTAAGTTAACATGTAGTATAGTTTTCCCTTGAAATAAATGCCCAGAACTGAGATTTTTTAGATAAATGTGAGAATGTTTTTTGGCTTTTACTCAAACCATTTATTAGCAGCTTGGATGAGCCCCTGATGGAAATCTTTGCCAGTTCTCCTCTCCTCAGTCTGACACATGACTTCTCTGAGCTCTTTAAGTCCTCTTGGCTCTCTAGCTCCCCTTCCACTCCCAGACCCAACAAATAAAGGATGCTAACCGGCATTTTAACATTTGGCTAAGCAAATCCCAGGCAACTTCACACTTCATTACTTTATCTCCACTCTCCTTTCTTTCTAAAGAAATGCCATTTCTTATAACGAATGAGGTGTGTATAATCCTCAGTTGTTTTGGTGCACTTTTAGAAATTCACAACTATGGCAATGTAGCAAGTTATCTGAACTATAGAATGTGACTGACACACCCATGGGCCTAATTCTACTGCAAACATAATGAATAGGGTTTGGTAAGGAACAAAGCAGACAAAATATGGGAAAGTACTTTCTAAATAGCAAAGGAACGTGCAGAAAGTATAACTACTATTAACCACCCCTAAATTTACCTTTACATGTGTGGCATAAGGAGTGAGTGTGTGTGTGTGTGTGTGTGTGTGTGTGTGTGTGTGTGTAATCCCAACTCCATTTCCTGGCACAGAGCTCCTAAAACACTAGGAACTTCCTGAGGATAGGACTGATAGGAGTGTCTTCTGTTATTCATAACAGCCACTTTAGACTACACCTATGTTTATGCTAATGAGGTGACTCTCCAGAGGACCCTAGATATCTAGAGGACACCAGCTTGTTGGTGGAAAGACCAAGCCATGCTTAGAGGGCTGGAATATGTATCCCTTACCCTTAGCCACCAGGAGGGAAAAGGGTCTAGAGATTAAGTTCATTCACCAGTGGTCAATGATTTAATCAGTTGGGCCTACATAACGAAACTTTCATAAAAACTTTTAAAAATAGGTTCAGAGAATTTCTGGGTTGGTAAATTACATGGAGGTGCTGGGAGGTGGGTATACCTGGAGAGGGCATGGTATCTCTGTACCTTGTCCCCCCTATCTTTTCTATACACCTCTTCCACTTAGCTGCTCCTAAATTTTATTATTGATGATAACCCAAGAATAGTTAAGTAAACAGCTTTCCTGAGTTCTGTGAGTCATTCTGGCAATTTATCAAGTCTGAGGGAAGGTTGTGGAAACCCCCAAATTTGTAATTGGCCAATCAGAAATGTGGGTAGCCTGGACAATTCATTTTCACCTGGTGTCTGACGTAGGGGCAGTCTTGAGGGACTAAGCCCTTTAACTAATGGGATCTGATATTAACTCCAGGTAGATAGTCTCATAATTGAATTAAATTCTTGGACATTCAACTGGTGTCTGGATAACTGCAGAACTGATGTTGGAAGAGATACCACATATTTGGTGTTAAGGGAAAACACTTCTCAACATGACTCATGGGGTGATCCTGTTAAGATGGAGATGCTGATTTGAGAGCAAATTTACTCCTCACAGTGTGGTCCACGGATCAGCAGCATTGGCATCACTTGGGAACTTAGAAATGCAGAATCTCAGACTCTATCCCAGACCTACTCAGCCAGATTCTGCATTTTTAACAAGATCCCACAGTGGGTCATATACACAGTAAAGTTTGAGAAGAACTGGTATAAGTCTCAGATTGCTTGTTCCTAAAAGCTTTGCAGCCACATACAATACACATTCAGTGAGGGGAAGCTACTATATAGGCTTTCCTCTGGGTTCAGAGCTTGGATTTTAAAAAGCATTCCTTATTAGTAACCAAAAAAGTAACTTGTCTGATCTTACTGTATGTTCTGTGGAAATTTACCTCATGTTTTTATAACTTAGTTTATCTTTTCTAATAAAACAAAGACAATGGTAACTATCTCATAAGATTATTGTAAGGTTTTATAAGAAAACATAATTATAGTAGCTAACACTTAGGGAATACAATGAGCCCGGCTATGCATAGCTCTTCATGCGGATTCATTCATTCGATGCATATTTACTGAATAACCACCATGTTACTGGGCACTGTTTGGGGGCATCTGGAATAATGTTGTAATAGTTAACATTACTGAACATTTCCTATGTGCCAGGCACTTTTCAAAACAAGTTATTTCTTTTTTAAAATTTCATCTTTATTGAGGTGTAATTAATATACAAAAAACTGCACCTCGTTAATGTATACAACTTGGTGAATTTGGACTTATGTATCCATCCATGCTGTGCTTCCTGAAGGAGGGCATGGCAGTCCACTCCAATACTCTTGGCTGGAGGATCCCATGGACAGAGGAGCCTGGCAGGTTCCAGTCCATATGGTTGGAAAGAGTCAGACACGACTAAAGCGACTTAGCGCGCACACATGCATACACCCATGTTATCAACACCACCGTACGGGTAGTAAACATATCCATCACCTGCAAAAGTTTCCCTGTGTCCATCTGCTAGATAAACATGTTATTTTCAACAGATCACATTTCTGAACAGGTGAAGTCTTCACAATAGTCCTCTAACTTTCTTGAATCTCCACAATAATCCAATGAAGATCATCCAAATGGGGACACTGACTAGCCCAAAGTTACAGTATGGTGCATGGAGTAAATGGCAAATGGTAAATGCTAGTAAATGGAGAACTCCAAAGATCACACTCCAAACTACTGGGGTATGCTGTGTGATGTATGAGGTTAAATTGTATGAAATCACCAACATTCCACCATTATTGATTCTTGCAAACAGTAATTTTGTATGCAGCGTCCACAAGATTGTGAATTATTATCTTCCTTTTGCTTTTTTTTTTTTTAAATGACAGTGTGTGTCCTTAATCTTTGCCTTAGGATCCAGGATCCACTGCAGGCTATGAAACTAACAGAAAGACAGGAACGATAAACAAGGTTCTCTCCATTAGATAGACTACTTCACTCCAAGCCCTTGGTGAGACTCAGTAAAGGTTTTTACTCTAGTCATTAAAACAAAAATAACACAATTCTAGTGCTTGCTTCAGCAGCACATATACTAAAAACTGGAACGATACAGAGAAGATCAGCACAGCCCCTGCCCAAGGTGGACATGCAAATTCCAGAAGTGTTCCATATTTTTAACCAACACAACACTGTAAAGCAATTATCCTCCAATCTGCAAAAACACAATTCTAAATAGCCAAATAGGATATGTTCACCACTTTGGCAGAGAGAAGAAGAAAGGAAAAATAAAAGTCTGGTGTCCACTGGGAATATATTTGATCTTTTTCTCTCTGAATTCAGAACGAGCTTCAGCATTTGCTGTGTACAAAGTGCCAAAATGAGCTGATAGGGTAGATGTTTTAAGACATAGTGAAGACAAACATGAGTTCAGAACGAAAGCCTTCACCTGAGAGTACAGCTAATATTATCAGAGTAAGTATTTTTTATTTGTAGTGTACACAGGGTTGGGGGGGGACATAAGCTGCTTTAATAGCTTCTCTTTGAATAACAGGAATGACTTCTACTAAATGTAACTCTGAAAGATTAGAGAAGAGTCATAAAAAATAATTTTAACAGCCATGATCCCCTGTCCTCCTACTTAAATAAACTCTGTCTATTCTATTATTGTATTCTACCATAAGCTACAGGGCTAGGAAACTCCCACTATTTCCAGGCTCACTCATGCATAGAACGTTTGTGATTGATGGACAAGTGAGGCTGAAATGTGCAAATGGAGATGAAACATTCTAAGATTATACATCTCCCAGGTAGGGGTTGGCCCTCTTCCAGCATCTTAAGCTTGGCCAAGCTCTGCAGGGATGAGTATTCAAGGAAAGATGCTTATTCTCAATCAGAGCCTGGAATAACTCCTCCCCTTCCTGAATATCTAAATACGCCCCCTCAAAACTTGCTCTTTCATGATCTATACTCATTTAGTCAACAAATAGCAACAGAGCCTGGAAAATCCACTGTTATCCAGGCCCTGAGAAAACATACAGTTAGTTGAGAAGAGGTCCAAGATCAGAGGAACTTAGAGTCTAAGACAGTGATTCTCAACTCTGAATGCATGTTAAAATTACCTAAAGCTTTACAAAAATCCTAATGGGTCCCACTGCTAACTAATTAAACTATAATCACTGGGGTAAAGACCAAAGAAGAGCCAAAGTTGAGAATGACTAGGAAAGAGACAGACAAATATATCACTGTCATACACTGCTATTGTGGAAAGTGTAAGATCTACTAGACCCTAAAGGAAGGATCCCACCCCAACTTTGAGGGGATCACAGGTTGGCTGGAAGGCACCTGACCTGTATTATACTTGAAGAGAAAAGGAGATAACAGAGAGGGCAGGGTAAGGAATGAGGACTGAGGGGGCAGTGTGGGCAAAATGAAAGGCAGTATGAAATTCTCCAGAACTGCAAGTTGTGTAGTGTAGTATAGTGTAGTGTAGCATAGTATATTGTGGTGTGGTGTAGTATAGTGTAGTGTGGAGTGGTGTGGTGTGGTGTAGTCTAATGTAGTATGGTGTGGTGCGGTGTAGTGTAGCGTAGTGTGGTGTGGTGTGGTGTAGTATGGTATAGGGTGCTGTAATATAGTATAATGTGGCATGGTGTGGTGTGCTGTAGCACAAAGTAGTATGGTGTAGTGTGGTGTGGTGTAGTATAGTATAGTGTGATGTGGTATAGTGTAGTATAATGTAGTATGGTGCAGTATAGTATAGTATGGTGTGGTATAGTATGATGTAGTATGGCGTGGTGTGGTATAGTGTATTATAACATAGTATGGTGTGGTGTGGTGTGGTGTAGTATAATGTAGTATGGTGTGGTGTGGTGTGGTGTAGTATAATGTAGTATGGTGTGGTGTGGTGTAGTCTAGTGTATTGTGGTGTGGTGTGGTGTAGTATAGTATATTATAGTGTGGTGTGGTGTGGTGTGGTGTACTATAGCATATTGTGGTGTGGTGCAGTATAGTATAGTATGGTGTGGTGTAGTATAATGTAGTATGGTGTGGTGTGGTGTGGTATGGTGTAGTATAGTGTGGTGTGGTGTGGTACAGTGTAGTATGGTGTGGTGTGGTGTAGCCTAGTGTAGTGTGATGTGGTGTGGTGGAGTATAGTATAGTGTGGTGTGGTATGGTGCAGTGT